>NW_015090902.1:4549240-4615408 GCF_001431845.1 Calidris pugnax | reverse complement strand
GGGGGGGGCTTTCCCGTCACCACGGAAACCGGCGTGGCGCCGGCCCCGCTCTGACAGCGCCGGGCCCGCAGGGCTGCCGCCGGCCCCCAGCTGCGGAGCTCGGCCTCGGCCCGGGGAGGGGGAAGAGCCCCCACAACCCTCCGCTCCCTCAGGGAGGGCCCCGCCGAGGGCCCGCCCGGCTCCCCCCGAAAAGAGGGGTGTCTTAGGGGCAACGCGGGGCACCCTAAGGCGCCGGCGGGCCCGTCCCCACCCTGGGGATGGGGGTCAGGGGCCTGGGCAGAGCCGGGCGCCACATGCCATCCCCTTCCCACCTCGCTCGCCCTGCGGTCCAGTGACTCCCAGTAGCTCCCAGTTCGATGGTGGAATGATCCAGATGTAACGCCCCGCGTACCAGCTGCTATTTTCGACAGTTCCCGTTCTCAAACTGACATGCTTTGCCATAAAAATCCCCACCCCAGGCACTCGCCCGTTATTCTGAACTGTGAGTTAGGGTCAGATGCCCAAACAACCGTGAAAAGTATGCCGAAAAGCCATTTCTGGTCGTTCTGCTTGCTTAATGTTACTGGGATTTCTCTTACCACAGGTCACAGCCCTCAGGGATCCCTCACGGAAGACCCACAGGTCTTGCTTTTGGCTGCCTCATGCCCTTGAGGGGACTGAGCAGCAGATCACAGGGCAGCAGCGGCCCTGGGGCTGCAATGATGTCCTCCTGCCTGCTCGGCCTGGAAGGGGCTCAGCCCCGGGGCTGGGAGGCTGGTCCCCACCGGCCGGTTGCCCCAACGTAAGGGGAGTCACCATTAACTCCCCATCAACAGCCCGCAGACACCCACAGAGTCCAGGTTTACAAATCCATGAAAAAACCACTAGTTTTTCTGTCATAAAACCTCCTTATCCATAACAGCTCCCTCCAGAAGCGTCATGGTTTTAACTATAATCTCACTTTTGCACTGATTAAGGATTTCTGTAATGACTTAGGGATGCCGTATAGCCAACTGTAATTTATTACCCAACTGCACAAAGGACACATTCACTTCACTTGAACCTGGAATCACAGAATGTACACCGGTGCCGTTTGAGCCCTCTGTCTTGAAAAAGAACCTAGCAAAATTGTACTGATGTGCATAAAGCAGGCACACAAGTGTTTGAAGGACTGGAAAAGCCTTTAGTTTTCCAGTAGGTTTCGAAGCAAAATCTCTCTCTCTTTTTCAATCCCTTCTCTTGCAAGACTGAACACTACTAAAAAGTGAAGCACAGAATTCCCTTTCACATCTTGCGTTAATATTAACCAAATCTCAAGAGGGTAGGAGACAAAACACATTCTCAGTTTTTAAGACAGATCAGGTTTAGCATGGGTTTCCTCTAGAAGGCTGGGTCAATTTATAACTAGTTCTTTAACCTCTCACTCCTTCTTCAAATTTATAAACAAAAAATATTCAGCAAGCAGAGCTGAATGTTTCTAATTTACAATGATGAGTGCTGGAGTAACTTTAAGTAGTAAATAACCATTTCATTTGATTTGAGTTCTGTATTTAGATCCTTGAAAAGATCAAATAAGTTATTAGTCACCACATGACCCTACTATTTTAGTCCAGTGCCTTCCTTACACCATTTTTCTTATGGTTACCATCAGCTCCACCATTAGGCTTTAATCCTGCAAATACTTATGATTCTTCTCAGTTTTGGTCTCCTGAAGAAATCCACACAGCATTCCCAATATACACAAATAAGTTTAACTGCATGCCTCTAGTCTTTTTTAGTTTTATTAAGTTTAAATTTTTTTTCCTTAGGCTTTCTTTTAAGATTCTGGACTTTGTTGTGAAATCCTAGCTTTAAACGAGTCAATGAAAATCAGTCCAGTTGACTTCAGAGAGGTGAGCATTTCAGTCCAGATTTTCTATTTGTCTTCAAGATCCCAATGCATGGTTGTGCAGTATCTCGTGCTCTTATAAAAAGAATATTATTTTCTGCTAATTTGTTCTACAGACTTTGTCCTTACAAATTTATTATTTCTTTTTAAAATTAATTATACGCATCTAATAAAAAGATTTTTCCAGAGTAAGAAGCTGATAGATTGGAACTGCCTAGGATGAAAAATATACAAAATACTTAAATACTTAAATACAAAGTTTCTTCCTCTAAGCAACTTCATTGTCATGTTTCCCGAAGCTGTATGCAGGGGAAGGCTGTGAAATCCTGTTTGAGAAACTTCATGGATGTTATTTAAAATGTTATGAACATCTTTATAAATATCATTATGAGGAGAAACTTGTGATTTTGCTTCTGAATGCTGATCCGGTCTCCCTTAAGGGACACACTCAAACACAGCAGGGGAAAAAAAAAAAGTGAGAGAAGTAACAGAAAATGCAGCCTTTGTCTCTGACTCCCATGGAAGTCTGAACTGTTTTGAAAGCAAAGCCAGACAACATGGTTTTAGCAGCCACTTCATGACCTGGCAAGACATTATGCTACTGAAAAACTTGTTTCTCCCTTGCTCTTTTACTCCAGGCTCTCACCCAGGGGAGAAAAGGGTGGAGTGCTTTTGGCGGATTAAACCAGCCTCTCAGGAGACAGAAAGCAAAAATGGGAAAGGTAGGAAAGAGCAGTACAGAGATGATCCCCCGTCTCATACCAAGTAACTGCATGACACTCAGTGGCTTTAGTGACTCCAGGCTGCAGGCCCTCTGGGTATTGTCATGCTCTTAGGGTTTCGGATACCGTATCTACCCCAGTAGCTCTCAGGGCTTGCCTTTCGAATCCCTCTTACTATTCATGGCATCTCTCACTCATCTGTGCCACAATCAGGTATCTTATGCAAATGGTCAATCACCCTTCACTTGGCAAACTAAACTTGCCATGGCTGCCTGTTCTGAAAGGCTTGCAAGCCGTACAGAAGTGCCGCTGCTCTAAGCAAGAAGCACAGAGAAGCCCAGGGACAGTGAGCCACGTTGCGTTGGAGACCACAAATCCACCACTGCTTCCACCACCGGTAGCCTTCTCAGCGGCACTTGGCACTCAAGAGTGTTTCACCAAGCAGCTGGAGACTATTGCCAGCAAGATGAGGTTCACCACTTCCCAGCAGTGTTAGGCACGCACCACAAGTGTTAGTGAGACATCCTTCACCCCCTGCGGTGGCCCATTGTTAGCCATTTCATGGTGAAAACCATCTTTCTGGCACTGCGCCAGAACATAGTGCAGGCACTGAAGTATCTGTATATCCTTTCTTGGTTTTCTACCCCCATTTAGAAGCAAGTGTTTTTCACTTTCCAGAAGCTGATAATGCCAAAGTCCTAGGCTGGAATTCATCTCATGAAATTTTAAATGCCTAGATGGCAAATCTCAGTTATTCTCCCTTTCTAATTGGTGGAGAGAAATACTGTGTGGTTTTGCCTGTTTCATCTTAGCTTTCTTAGGTGTTTACTGTAGGCATCTAGCTGTAACCATACCAAAGTTCACAAAAAGAAGCAATGCCAGGCCTTCATCTTCAGAAGCAGAGGAAGGTTCAGCAACTAGCAATAACAGCGTCCAGGGATGGCAAGACTTTCTTTTTCGTGTTTTCCCCAGCAGTTTCTAGCAGTTCCCTAGCAATACTTTAAGCTAAAACATATGTAATATGTATGAGAGAATACATATTTTGTGATACGATACGCAGTTTTTATGAATGTGAATTCTGGATGACTACAGTCCATGAGTTCTGCAAGTCATCATAATGCCCAAGCTCATTCAAGTAAAATACTTGCATTTCACCCTTCTGTACACATGCATAAGTCACATTTTTTACAGAAAAGCTGTTCTAGGGCAATTTGAAGAACATTGTGTTTTACTTTTTTTGAACTTAAGTGTAATTCCCAACTAAAGCAAATTGTAAAATGCAGCAGGTTTAGGAGCCAGAAAATACCCCAAAATGGTCTAACTTTATTTTCTAAACTTTATATGACTGTTTTAAGCCCTTGCCAATAGAAAAGTGAAGTCCAACCCTGTAAGGCGAAGGAAATCTTCATTCTCTAGCCAAACTCCATTCTTCTTGATAACGAAACCGATTTGATGTAAAATACTGACATGTATAGGAAAGCTGTTTGTGACTTGGCGTATAACTTATTCAGTGTGGCCCTTTGTCTGAAGAAAATGCGTGTGAGAGAAAAGCAAAATACTTCTGAAAAATACACATATTAAAATAATTGACAGCTGGTTGAATCAACTGGAAGTCAGCTCAAGAAATACCAAGAGTCTTAGAGGAAGCAGCCATAGTGTGTGCAAATGCATGCTAAATTAATTTATACTCTGTCATTACGATTTATTATATTTTATATCCCCAGGGATGACATAGCAAAAATAGAAGGCGGCCAGAACCAATTACAAAGACTGTCAGACATGGAAAAATACTCTTATGAAGATAGATTAATACTGTGCTTTAAACCAGAAATAAATAAAAGGAAATGGAATAAACGTAAGCAGAAAAAGACTGCAAAGGTAGATAGACCTAATAGAATTGCCTCTTCTCATCAGATATAAACAAGGAGGCATCCAGTTAGTCAAAAGATAATGCGTTTATAACTGATAAAACAAAATAGATATTTTTCAGCTGTGTAATTGCACACTGTGTGAACTCATTTCCAAAGAATGTCATTGAAGCAGGATTCAAGAAACAGGAAATTTATGAGGATAACAAGAACATGAAGTAACACAAGTAGAACCAAAAAAAGCTAATATGATGTATATGGCTCAGATTTCAGGGAATATGCTAATTTTCACGAGCTAGATGTGAATGACAAAGCTTTATGAGAATATAATCCATTATTTTCTACAGCAGGATTTCTTGCTGTAATGTAAATCAAATTGGCAGAGACCTCTACTGGAAACAGAATATTATATAAAGCATACCATGACCTAACCTCTCTGATCTTACATTCCTTTTCTTTTCCACAAGTCCTTTTAAAAAAAATTCCTAGGCACAAAAGAGTTAAAAGAAAATGATCTGAACCAGTGCTGTTCTCTGCAATATGTACATTGGATAGAAGTGCACTCAGAAGATTGCAAGTACTAAAATTTCACTGTCTGCAGGAAACAAATGTCATAATCTGAAGTGGGTGTAGTTCTTAATTTTTTGAGGTATGCTATATTTTCTATTATGGTGGTCAGAAACATTTTTTCAAGAAATCTAGTGCATTTACAATTTTGAATTACCAAAAGCTAATGAAAATGAAAAATTATGAGACTAACTTTTGAATATTGAAACCACAGGGTACAATGCTCATGAGAGAGATTGCTCAGACTCTCACAAGAATAGTAAATGTCATCAAACACGCATCATCCTCTAGACAACTCAGTGATCAGCTTTGCAGGAGGAGGACTAAAGAGTTTAACCTAAAGCAACCACCCCAGCATTTTATTTAAGTTAATAGTAAACCTTTGGTGGCAGATTCAGGCATTCTCTGCCTGGTGAACTGGTGATCTCAGCCTGGAGTATTTTCATGGACATAGCAGCGATCCAAACAGGCAAAGCACTTTTACTGCAGGCGGGGCCTTTTGTTTTGTAGTTCTAACGTTATCTGAGCAAAACAAAAGTGTATTGGGAGCAAAAAAAGGGACCTGATTTGCCGCAGACAGCTATCTGCCAGTGCAGCCGCTCTGGCCATGAATGACATCTCTGCACAGTGAGGGTGTGACAGGCGATAGCAGAGATGGCATCAGTTTTCTTTGGGGACCCGGTTCTTACCTACAGCTTTGGTCCAGGTTAACGGCACAAGGACTCTGCAGAGTACAAAGCTTACCCCTACGTTCTCTCCTTGCTCACAGCATTGTGAGGCCAGTTCTCACCAAAAAAATCTCTGAAAAGACAGACAGAAGAAAGTGATGCGCAAAGAAAAATAGTCTAGAAACATTCCAGTTCAACGCTGCTTCTGCTGGTTGACATCAGCGGTGGAAAGATAACGAAGCAAACTACTCAATGTGGAGGGAGAATCTCAAGACACCGGCATATGACTCTCCTGGGGCCAATTATTCTGCAAGCATTTCTCAGTGATGCAGTGAGTACATAAGCTCTCACTAGACCATGCAGGAGGGAGCTAAAAAGTTTTAATTAAGTCCTGTTTAAGCCATGTTAGCTGTCATTCTCCCTTTTAGAACCAGGTGCTAGCCCAACCGTAACCAAACTTTCAAGCCCTCTGAGCAGAGAAAGGGCTAGAGGAAGAAAAGTAATAGGAAGAGAACAAAAAGTTATTCTAGGGGACAAGAAAAATTGAAGGGAAGGTGTGTGAGTGTCATAGACTCAAAAATAGATTGAAAGGCACTGGAGGAGGACAGCCCCCAACACCGTTCATCACTCCTGGAATGTGCCCAGGGAATTAATGGATGTTGCCTTCCAGCTCTCTCCTCACTGACATGAGAAGATGAGGGACTGGAAGCAGATGATGCAGTTGGCAGCATCCCCCCGTTGAGTTTGCTTCTCCTGGTGGCATGAAAGGCCACTTTGGCCATGACCAAAAGGAAAGTGATGAATTAGTCCTGTGTTTACTGCCCATCACGTTACAAACATCTTAAGTGATCATTAATGAAAATGTGTTTTAAAAATAAATATTCTTTAATCTAGGAAAGACTGAAATATTGTTCTGCAGTGAGAAAGCCTGCTTTTTTATTTGTAACTTCTACTCTTTCCTGACAGTTAAAATGTTCCTTATTTGCTATATTAATAAATGGGCTTTGGATATAAGGAAACAAATTACATATTTTCTTTATAGTACAGCTTCAGTGCAATGATCTGAAAGTACTCACTGATATATTAGTGAATTAGTCCTGACAACTTATTTCTTAACATCTTCATAGCTGGAAACTGCATCTTATCTTTTTTGCTTCTTTTTCAAAGTTTGCTATTACTGGAATCAAATAACAAATCATGGTTAATAATAAAGTGCTATTATGCTGGAAGCCAAAATACACAGGTTTTTCTAGCAAGCTTTGTCAAATCTGTTCCTAAGCAGGCAGCAATTTCCTGACTTTGCATTCTTACCATTTATCCACTAGCCCACTTTCTACTCAAATACCACATCTACAGTAGCATGTACTGTTGCAGAACCATCAACAAGTAGTCACAGATTGTGTATCTACAAATAATTTTTTAAGAGATCAAAACCTCAAATTATTCTCATCTGAGTGATATATCTTCCCAAAGCCACAAAAGCTTTTATCCAGCCTCCAGCAGAACAGGAGTGTAGATGTTGCCTCATTTATGTTCTTCCAAACAGTCTTCCAGTTCCACAGTGCCTTGTTTCCTCAAAGCAATTGTCCCGTTGGGGTTTTGATTTCTATTGCTATAGGATCAATGTGATATGAAACCTTCATATTTGAAAAATACTTTTTATTTTCTTCACTGCTAGCCCAGATTGCAGGCAGGCAGACAATGCAGACATTGCCTCATATAAATTGAGAAGACACTTAAATACCATTCTCCTGTCTGGAGAGAAGGAAAGAGTATGAATCTCCTCACCCTGGAGAGAAAGGAATGTGTAAGGCTATTTATGGTGCAACTGTAAGAATAGCCACATTTATGAGGAAACCAGAAGAGATGCAAACCCAGGGAATGAGAAGCACTATTGTTAAAAGACAAGCATCCTTCTGGAACAGTAAAGGGACCCTTGCTTTATTATGGCTGAACCAGGCCTAAAGTCCACTTGCTCCAGCATCCTCTCTCTGACAATGGTGTTTAAGAAAAGAAACAAGGCACAGGGTAAATTGAAGGTGATACTTCCCCTGGTGTATCCTGCCAGCATCATCTTCCTATGCTAGGGGTTATATCACCATCTTTGGGGTTAATGAAACCCGGTGGACTTTTCTTCCATGAGTTTCCACTATGGATTCAACCTCTTACAATGATGCATAAAAAAGATTTTAAAAATTCTTTTTTTCTTTTTTTTTTTTTTAATTAAAAAAAAAAAAACACACAGAGAGCTTTACTTTTAACCAACAGAACAAAAGTTAGGAATGTTAATAGCATGATGGGCAAAATAATGTGGGACAAGGTTACCCCCAAAAATGTATTCATAGTCCTATTGGTGGAACAATGCCATGCAAAAAATCCCCCTGTATGTTGCTGCAGGACAGCCCTGTGCCCATCTAACCAGCCCTCTAGTTTCCACCCACCTCTGCCCACAGCCAGAGTGCCCAGCACCCGGGTGTGTGTTTGCTCTAGCAAGGACTTTCAGAGGATGATGAGACTTAGAGTAATTTAACTTTCTACTGCTGGCAGAGTATAAAGGTCTAGCCCAAACTATGAAGCATCTCAAGTCTCATTGTCATTACAAGATAGAGACACATCATCTCTTGCCCTTTTAAACATTCAGCAGTCTGTAATCTGTGAATATGAGAATGTCAGTGGAATATGGAGTGCAGAATCTGAGAAATATGCTTACTTTCTAATTTACAGGAGTACAGAATTATGCATAGTATAGATGCATAGCATGGAGGCATTGAATTCTAGTTAAATAAAAGGATGCAACCAAATGCACTGAGAAATTAAGTTTGAAGGGAATTGGAAAAAGTAAAAAAATACTAGCTAAGCAACAAAACTGAGCCAATTGTGTGGCAGATGGAGTTAGAGCTATGGCTCATGAAATTACACCCATATATTTTCCGCAGTTTTGTAGCCTAAGAGTTGTCATTCACGGAAGTTGAAAATTCAAAACTATTTTAAAGCAAGTTATTGTCACCTCAATAAAACTGCATGTGGATCTCTTACGATGCATTCTGCAATTAAGAAGTTCACTTACTATACTTTGGAAGTCTTTAACAAGTAGATTAAATTATATTTACTTCTCATATATATAGACTTACTATTGAATTGACCTTGATTTCACTTTGTTTACTTTGCTTCCAAAGTAAAGAATGCAAAATCAAGTTAAAAGTGCTTTAATTCTGAACCAGTGTCCACACAGGATTAAAGGAAGTTTTATTAATACACTTCAAAGTCACACCTGTAGTTAATTCAGATCATTTTCCTGAATGCTCCTACATAATCAAGGCTACTGAAACACACAAATATGGGAAACTCTGCTGTAGCCTTGGATAATGACAGGGTAAGGAAGAGAGTTATAAATATTTCTACAGAAGTCATTAGTCAGTTTTGATTATTAATTAGTTTTCTAATAAAGTATGCAGGAGTCAGTGACATTTGCCTAGATTTGCTTAGAGTGTTTTCCATTGCTACTAATTTTCTTTAGCATGAAAAGAGATGTTCCCATGCACAGGCTAATGATGCAAGATGGAGCTGTTTTTTATTTCTACGCTTAGACCAATGTGCTGAAATCTTGGCCTCATTGACATGGTTGGTAAAAGTTTTCACTGACTTTAGCAGAGATCTATTTTAATTCAAAATGACTTGATAGAGAAGAGAGAGAAAAAAACTGCATACGTACAGTGTAGGAATATCAGTGCAATCTAGACAGGTATTTTAGCAGATCAGCTCTTTTGAAGACTTTTATGTATGGATAGATCAAGATGTTTTTGATTTCAGGTTTCCTAATCTGTTAATAAAAACACTAATAATCCATCCAAGTAGTTTCATTCTCTTATATGCCTTCGTGATCGATATTAAAAATGAGATTTTGTTCCCAGTTACATTTCACAAGAGTAAGATTCACTTCAATTGCTTCAAAAACTAGTTAAAGGAGTGATATTTTTTTTTCCTCTCTGTTCCCTCTTGATCATAATGGTAACACCAGATACATAACATGAAAGGAGACCTCCCATTTGCCCCGTTTCTTCTGGCAGAGACTCACCTAAAATGTTTCTGAATGAATGCTTGACATGAGGGATGTAGATTTTAGTGGATGTTGGACCACGCTCTTAAACTCTATTTTGGTAAAATTCAGATTATTTGAATTTGCAAAAATTATTAGACCTGAACAGTTCAAATGACTCTTCAAGCGTCTCTTAATCATCAAAGTTAGTCTTTGGAGCCCAGCTCATACAAGCAATTCTACCAATTTTATACATACTTTATCCAATAGTGGATAAAGTGGATGAATAGTAGATAATCTAAATTTAGGAAACCTAAATAGCAGTTTATATGTCTGAGTCTTTGCAGATTTGCTTATCTCTACCTTCACCTTCATTGATGATAGCTTTCTCAGCATTTAACTATTCTAAAACCAGAACTCAAATGCAAAGTGCTTCCAAAATCATCAAGTTCTCAACAATCAGTCGCGGCTTGTCGCAGTTCTCAATACGTGTAAATCCAACGTGGATCACCAAGGAAACTGGCAGTTTGCTACCTTACAATTTTTTTAGGATATCTCCAGTGAGTCATAAATCTACAATAATTTAGATTTGCCACTTTTTGACAGCACCTAAAATTTTAGCTCTGAATAAATTTTTTCCCCAGGTGTTCAGTAGTAGTTTGCTATGTTATGCTTAACAGCCAGGTCTCCTGTAGAGCACATACAGGTGAGGTAGTTACTTTCCAGAAAGATTATAGTGCTTTGTGTGTGTTATGCTTAATGTACGTCAGATAAAAGAGACCATGTCCTCTGTGTTTGGGAGTAAGGGAATATAAAGCTTACTTCAGCCACAAGGAGTTTATTTCAATCTAGGAATTCAGTTTAGGCTGAAGCTGGAGAGATTTATACCGGCTGAGAATTTGCTTATGCTTTAAGAAGCTTACTTTGATTTAGAGAGTTCAGAGATTTTAGCAAGGGCTTCAATTGGAAGAGTTCATCTTCTGGGGGGGAAGTTTGCATAACAGTACTTATTTCTCATAAGAATTTTGTAACGTAAATTTGCATGGTTTTTATTTATATTTAAAATAATGTAATTTAATTTTTTTCATGGCTTTCCCATCCTTTATTTCATCCACTGGTGATGAGTTTCCATGTTCACATATTGCAGCTAGACTGTAAAATCACCCGCTTCTTTGAAATTCCACTGTATCCTCCTGGCTTTAGTAGTCTCCATATGTACTTTGCATAAATCCTTTTGATTTTAAAATCATGATAATTTACTATCTAGTGGAGTTTTACATTTGGTCAAGAACTTACATCCATTGTTAGCAACAAAAAGCAAAAAAAAACCATTAGTTACTCAGGACCAAGAAATTAATATGCTTCAGGAAAGGCATGGATCAATATCAAAACTAGTAAGCATACATTTCCTATGAGAAAAAACGTTCAGATTTACAAATGCCATCGCACATAATTCCCTGTTGTCTGTTGTGCTGTAGTGCTGTAAGCTCATAATCCTGCTTCTGCAAAACTGGTTTTGAATCTTCATGTTAGGTTTGGTAATTGGGCTGTTGATCTTGAAGGTAAGCCACCGTTACGTGTGTGCCCAAAGTCAGTCATCCTACATTTTGCTCTTAAGAAATACCTAGTAAGTAAAGTTTCCTTTGAATTTCAAAGCAAATAACATCTGGTTTGGTCATCCCGTGCAAGGTTTCTGGATGACTTCAGCAGCGTAGAAGCCTGCAGTTGATCAGTTTGCCACTGCCTTTAAAGGCAGACATTGAACTGTTTCAGATGGTGTAGGATAGCTCAGTTACCAAGCCACTAAATTAATCAATTTATACACGATAGATCTTAGCGCTCCTCTTTTGCTTTCTTTGCAAAGAAAGGCTTGGCATCTTAATAGAGTATTGCACCACATCTTTCTCATGGAAGCTGATGAAAACCCAGTGGTGAGGTCATTTCACGGGGAAGGGAGCACATCCCCTTGACCTAGATTGGGAGCTGGGTACCTGCTGTCCAGCTAAATCCTAGTTTGCAATCCAGAAAGTGCTTTCCAGCACTGTTTAACCGAAGCAGCAAACTCCCTAAGCACAGGGACTGCAAGTTCCCCGTACCGCAGCCTCCCGGGGTTTAGCAGCCCTCGGTTTAGGGGAGATGGGAGGCTGGTACCTGCCTTACCTCCTCTGCTGCCTGGCCTTGAGAAGGAAAACATCTTATGGCTGCTAAACTCCCTCAAACAGCTTTGGGCTGTCTGGCCCACAGTGGATCTTTTCAGGCTGCATGGATGCAGCAAGAGAGATGCCACGTGGTGGGGGAACTCAACACGGAGACCCAATGGTTGTACATCGGTTCCCAGTTTGGTCGGTGCGCCCATCTTAACCCACTGCCATTTTCCTCACGCTGCTGAAGGGAGCCCCCCAGCAGGCAGGACCAAGTCCACAAAGATGAGGGATTCCTTCTGTGATTCTTCCATCATCTGGCTGCTGTCTAGCAGAGGTCACACCGCCTCAGTATTAAGCACCACTGCAAGACAGAATGAGAATTTTTTTAGAGGGCATAGTCTTGAATATATAAAATGTCGCATATTTTTCTTTAATTACATAAACCTTGTGTTCTGTGGAGATCTGGAAGCATAATTTTATTGTGTTGATCTTGAAGGTAAGCCGCCGTTATGTGTGTGCCCAAAGTCAGTCATCCTACATTTTGCTCTTAGGAAATATCTAGTAAGTAAAGTTTCCTTTGAATTTCAAAGGAACACTTTGGCTGTTACATTATCTCTGACAATAAGTACAGCAATAATGAGGCAAACAAAACAAAAGTTCTTAACCTAATTATATAAAGGTCCAAAGAAACTCTGCTGGTCATGTGCAGAGGTTTTCTCCATTAAATGAGCCTGCAGGGAAATGCTGAGTGAAGAAGTGAATTACACTAGCATATGGATCAATAGATCTAGTCAATACAAATACCCATCCTAGTGCTGACCCCCCTCTATGAAAAAAGTCACTGGTGTTTCTCCTGAGGGTCTGTGGAAAAATTAATATAGCATTAATAGAGCCTAGCTTTTGCCTTTCAGTACAATCCCAAGCAGGGGTTATACTGCATGGTTTGAGTGAGGGAATAGCTCACGGAGACCTTGTGCTCAGAAGATATTTGGGCTTTTTGTGGCTATTTTTCTTTCTTTCTGATGGCATGAGAAATTAATAATATTGGACAGTCTTAGATGCGAAGCACCATGTCTAAATTGGGCAAACACAGCTGGAGAGTGGCTTAGATGCTGAGTACTCCTGACCCACCAATGTTGGCAGGGTCGCTGCACTTCTAACGGGTTGTTCCTAGCTATGCTTGCTAGAAATGCAAATTATGTGATGAATTACACTCTAGAAATGCAATATAGTCTAAGGGAATATTGGCTCCTTGTGGTCCCACACCCACAGGATGTCTGGGTGGGTGAGGTCCTTGTTTCCAGCAGGATTACATCTCTGCGGGTGCACTGGCCTTTCTCTGCAGGTAGACCTTGCTCCTGAAGCAACATCAGCTAGATTGGTGATAGAAAATATCTTGTTTGCAGGGTAAATGTCCATTTTTTACCAGTTTAACTATTAAAAAACAGTGGCTTGGCCAGGAGATTTGCTTACATTGATAAAGTGATGCACAGCAGCTTAGTGCAGGGCACCATCCCCAGCACCCATGTGTAAACCAGTTTCACTTCCTACTCCAGTTCTGCAGCTGCAGAGGGGAGCTCTTGTTGCAGCAACCCGTCGTTTCAACCTCAGAATGAACAAAACTACCGCCCATAGTAAAAGAAAAGTCCCATTTTCTATTTAATGGAGCATTTATTTGTTTTTTTTATGCATGTGTCCAAATGCTTGTTAGTGTGGCATTGTGCTATAGATCTGTACGCTAAGTTTAAAATAATCTATAAGAAATCTGTCATGCTCATTACTATCTATCACCTTTTTCGTTTATCTGCTATCTTATAATTCCCATCTGTGAATGATTAAGACATCTATGAGTAAGTAATGTTATAAAATGCATAAATATTCCGCAAAAATACTTTTGTACTGTGTCTTCCTGCAGTATTCATCTCCTACAAAATGGAAGTGAGTGTTCTAACTTTGGCACGGAAGAAGGATTTACAGTGCCTTAAAAAATGCAATTCCTAACAGAATGAAGAAGCTCTTCGTCACACAGAGACGTCAGTATTCAAAATCTTCTTGCTGACGTTTTTGATTTTTTTGTGATCAGTAATGCAGAATTCTTTGTTCGTTATCATGTAATAAAAGAACATTTGAGGTCACACTGTGCCTAGGTCTCAGCCCCAAGCCTGAGAGCACAGTGGGTGTGCTGTGCCAGCAGAAGCAGCAGAGTCCCTCAGGATTGTTTAGTGCAAACAGAAAACAAACTCTTATGTAGCATTTGCTCTTCCGCTAATTAATATCTTGCCCAGAGAAGCTGTGGATACCCCATCCCTGGAGGGGTTGAAGGCCAGGCTGGATGGGGCTTTGAGCAACCTGGTCTGGTGGGAGGTGTCCCTGCCCAAGGCAGGGGGGCTGGAACTTGATGATCTTTAAGGTCCCTTCCAACTCTAACCATTCTGTGATTGATTCTATGATTCTATGATCTTGTGTGGCTGGAGGTGTTTCATGAAACATGACCCTACGGTAAAATTATTTCTCTTACCCATTACAGTGGTCAGTAGCCATTTTGTGCTAAGCTATTGTATAGACATCTAAAGCTTATGACTTAGGCTGCTGCAACATAACATCTGAGTCCTTTAGGGAGGTTTACAAGTTGTGGCTTAAAGCTATTACGTTGTGGATCAAAAACCGCATTGAAGCTTAGTCAGTTCTCATTGAACTGGCATTGCTGAAAAGATCGGGCTGACAGTGATTTAACCTACGGTACCATAACACAGAAAAAATATGTGCAAGTATTCAGGTTATGACATAAGCTGTAGAAAGCTAAAAAAGTGGGAAGGTAGATTTTATATTCAGTCCACAATTGCTGTGTGTGGTGTACAATGTGGCATGCAAAGTGGCCAACATTAGTCACCGAGCCAAAAATATTGTTATGCCTGTGTACAGTGTAACAGAGCAAGGTAGAAATGTCAAGTTTGTAGATCCTAGAGCATTGTATGACCCCATTTTTCCTTAAATGGTGATCTGGGTATGGAATGGCTCGGGGTTATAGGGAAAAAAATCATTAAAAAACCCCACACAGATGAGCCATTCTTCTCTGTATTTTTTTTTTCCTACAGAAGTGCTCAACTAGTAAAATACATTTTTTTCTGGTGTTAAAAACTACTTCTGTTTTGCTTTGTTTTGTCTTCCTCCTTGCAAATACTAGAAGAATGGAGAATCTGGCTTTTTTCTTTTTCTTTTTTTCTTGCAGGAAGAAGCTGCTCATCCCGGGGTAGCACCTGAGCTACAGTGTCCAGAGAGAGCATCCCTAAACCTGTGGGCTCTGAGGCAGCCTCAGCACCCCCTGGGCAAGTTCCCCCTGCCATGTGCCCCCAGGTGTGAGTACACCGAGCAGCACTGTGAGATGCAGCCTTCCAGAGACAAAGCAGAAGTGCAAGATGAGTGAGAAGGGGAAAAAGAGGTTGGAAGGAAAAAAAAAAAAACAGCAATCGAAATGGAAGCTGGAGAAAGGCAGTGCAATCAGATCCTGGGTATTATAAAGCACCTCATTCTGTTCCCTTACAAAGCAGAGACAGAGCAAGAGCAAGAGACAGATCTAAATCTAATCAAATCTAGAAGAATACTTGCCTTAGTCCTGGGAAGAGAGAGAAAACAGATCAAATAAACATCAGAGAGTGAAAAGCTCAGATGACAAAAATGGAATACGAAGTGTTTGTTTATTTGTTATTACTGCGGTCATTTATCTCTAGTTTAAATTTTGTTTTTGTTCTGTGACTCTCACCAAATCTCAGTTCATTCACGTGCAAAATACACTACTTACCTAGCAGTTGCCCTCCAAATATAACTCCAAAGGTGGGTTACATTCATTACTCGGCTCAGTGTTTCAGAAGTACTTCTTGAGATTCCTGAGTAAGAGGCACAGGAGAACTATAAAATATTGTTGTTGTTATCGCTGTGGGCTTTGGTGAGGTCACATGTTAGGGACCTGACATAATGGAAGTAATGACAGTGACCCACATCAATCAAATTCTGCATTTCTCATGTGGGGAGAGTTTTGGCTGAGAAGTTGCAAGGTTTATCCGTAAATGTGAGCACAAGGGAGGACGGTGTTAGCATATTTAAGGAGGGAAAAAAGCATGATGAGTGTCTTAAGATCTAGATATGAATTTTTTTTTTAAATATTTCCATGCTTATACACCTAAAGGGGATGGAATTTAAAGCTGCTGAACAATTCCAGATGTCAGCATCTTCAAAGGGTGCTGGCAATTCTGCAGCCCCTCAGCACCAGGAAGGACATGGCCTGATACCTAACTGTGGACGAAAAGTAGCCTCAGACGTTCAGTTTTGAAGATGCTGTCTGAAACCTCTGGATATCTGAAACACCAAAAAAATCCACCAAACCCAAATCCTCAATTAGTAGCAGTTAGCCTTTTCTAAACTTTGGAAGATCTATGGGACAGCTTTCAGTAAATAGTAGTAAAAACACAAGGAAAACAGATTTCTTCTTGACCATATGATGAAAAAAAACCCTAAATCTCAGTCTTTCAGATGAACAGCTAGCAACGCTGTGGCAGGAATACTAACTGCCAACGTAAAAATGTTGGGCTGGAGTCAGCAGACCCAGCACACTGTAAATACTGAGGTCCGTGGAAAGAAATGCAGCGTGGGAGTAGCAGTTACTCCCTTCTGCATACTTCGAGGCACTTTCTGCCCTTTTGCACGGTTGTGAGGGGCTGATGGTGGAGCAGAGCGCTGTGGGAGGCTGTGGAGCAACGCTGGACGTGGAGCAGAGCAGGTGATTCCAGTCGCTTTGTGGCCAAATCATTTAAAAGGTGACTTTAGGCACAGTGCGAGGGGTGGGCATTAATTGAGATCCGTGTTTGGGCTGCCCAGAGTATGGCCAGCTGAGGATGCTCACTGACTAATAATGCAAGGTGGAGGGGGTTTTGCCCCAAGGGGACCCTATACCACCCTTTTAACCACTGCAGAGACAGCCTGGGTTTAAGGACATGCCCAAGCTGGGTCAAACAGAGGTGCTCAAATTAGCTTTCAGCAAGTCTTGTGTATAGGAGACATCCAGCTAGTGCAACGACCAGAACAGACACTCCCTGAGATTTATGTACCAATAAACAGAAAATACAGGTATGTCTGAGGTTTGGTCCTTCCCTTCAAGGCGTAATAGCCTATGGAGAGCAAAAGAGCCAGGGGAATGCTCACTGCATTCTCTTTAGTGCCTGATATAGCTGCAGATGGAAGTAGAAGACACTACCTAAGTGAGCGTTTCATGCCTCTGTACACAGAAGACTGAATTAACAGCGGTAATAATACATCACATGCGCTCACGTCCTGCCGGCTCAATGGGGAAATGATGTGCATTTGTTGTAGATTAAAATACCACAGCAAGCCAAGCCAAATGGATCACCAAATTAACTTGAATATAATGTTTTCTCCTTGTGCCATCACATCCCCTTGGTTTTAGCCTTTCCGCATTTTTGAGGGGTTTGTCAGTAGAGCTTACATCGTTTTCCCAAACTGCAAAAACATGAAAACAGGAAAAAACAATAACATCTTTTTTGTCAGTATAATTTTTTGGTATAATTGTTTAAGTCTTAAAAATGGCACTCCTGGCCAATATTAGAGTCTTTTCTGGGCTCAGGTTTGTAGGTAACTGAGAAAGGACAGCAACTTTGGTCACAGCAGCGTTTCTGCTGCTCCTCCTCAGGAGTTCCCGTGGGAGTAGGACATCCTTCCGCTGGCAGTTCCGGCCAACAGATCAACTCTGGTGTCTTTCAAGATGTGCAAAAAGGGGATTAAAACCTCCAAAGTGAGTATGTTTGGTGACACAAACCAACCAGGCATGTTCATTGCTTCATTACGTGAAGCTGGGAAAACTTTCCGTGGAGGTATACAAGTACTTGGTATTTGAATTGCATTAAGGCTTGAAAGAACACCTTCAGTACAAAAGCTTCAGTTAGGGAACAAAAGAAAATACAAGGGTGGTTGGGTTTTTTTACAGGGTAAAGTGTTTTCTTGTTTTTTGGGTTTTTTTTGTAAAGGTCCACAGGATATCCTCCAGGGAAAACTAAAACCAGACCTATAAGAGTGTGCAGAACAGTGAGCATGGTTTTACAGCAGGAAGAGGAAGAGAAAAAGCTACGTTCCAAGCATTCTGATCATTAGTGCTGGATAGGAAATAGCAGAACCAGAGCTATTTAACAAAAAAACACAACACGAAATCCAATCTGTATTTGCATTCCTGTTCTACCAGAGCTCATGGAGCCTCCCTCTACCATCAAAACCTGTCCCTGTCCCTGAAGGACGAAAGAGATCTCTTCCAGTGGAGAGGGGCAATCATCATACCCACAGGAGCTGTGGGGCTCTGTGATGACAGCTCTGAGCAGAAGAGACCAAAAGAGGGATTTGTCCCCCATCCCTGTCCCCCAGCCTGCCCGGGAAGGGATGGTGCTCTGCTGACAGCGTGGCTCCACGCAGTTTCTATAGTCAAGATCACTGAGCTGGACTCCAGACCCCAGTGATTAGAGCCCTCACCCTCATCTGAAATAAAGTAATAAGCATCCCATCCACTTTACAGGAGTCTTTCCTCTCCCACCCCTCCCTACCCCTCATATATATAAAAAAGTGCTTTTGTATCTGGGCAGATACCTTTCTGCCCAGGAACATCTGCACAACCTTTCCTACCCCTCACCTCCAAGGCAGATTTCATGAAACAAAATGGCTGGCTCTCTTCACAATTTCAGGCAATAATTGGGCCATATTTCAACACATACACACACACTTAGGTGCACTTTATCGAGGTTTGTATTGTTTCTGTGCAGTTTTATCTCGGCACAATCACTGTATTGCTCTGGTAAGTGCTCTGAGTGCAAGGGAAACCCCACCCCTACCATGTGTTTTTCAAAATTAGCACTTGGCTCTGCCTCGTGTGAAACACGGTGTGAAATTCCTCTGAAAAAAATGGATATGTGCAAGAGCAATGGACCAGGGAGGGGAAAGCAGCGCGGGGAGGAGTGCCAGGGCTCGGCGATGTGAGCCATCACCGGCTGCTTGAGGGTTTGATTTTGTCAGCTGGTGTATCCACACCCCCCCCACCGACCCCTTCCTAATATCTGCAGCCCTCAGGATGGGTTAGGGGCTTGGAGAATTAGAGTATGTAAGCATAAAGACCTCTTATGTTTTTTTTATTCAGGTTGAAATGAACAGGTTGCACCGTAGGCACTGAGATTCCCTTTCTATAGGTAGTAATTCGCACAGTAACAACAGAGGGCATATGTTGTCCCACAGAATCACCTGGGGCCACTTTGGGTAAACTCACTGAAGCAAAAAGGTGTTTTTTTCTCCCACCTTCCTTAATATAGTTGAGCTTTCTATGGGTGCCTCAAGCAAAAATGATTTATTGTTTGAAATTTATTCTGAAGCATCGTTTTCCCTTTTAGTGCTCCCGCATTACAGAATGTGACAACACCTAAAGAAATTGTGCTGCAGGAAAGATCCATGCAGCAGATTTTCCTCACAAAAGGTAGGGGCAGGGGCAGTGAGTCAGAGCAAAGGCCTGTCCTTCTGCAGCCAGTACTGTTCCTCAGGGAATACCATCACAATGTGGAGTGGTGCTTCACCAAGTACACCTTGCCTTTAGCTTCCAGCAATCTCCTACTTGGTGAAAACATTAACCCTGGACAAAACGCAGCCCTTCACATCCTGCAGCAATACACATTTCGGTTTTCTAGTGCACAAAAAAAGTGTTTCTTCTTTTTTATTTCAGAAGTTTGCCCAATAATTTCATTGGATGCTCCCTAATTCTTGTATCTATTCTATTCATGTTTTTAAAGACTTTTCTCAAATCTGGCACCGCTCTTGCCCCTTTCAAGGTAACGAGCCATAGTCTTTTCATAGGATTTGTCTTCCATGCTTGCTTTCTGTGGCATCATCACAACCGTGGTGAGATGTTGTCACCAGAGACACACGTGATCCCCTTTACCAGCTTCTGTTTGGCTATATCAGGAGGGAAAATAAAAGAGCATGTGGTATTCAAGATGCAGCTACACCCTGCATTGTTTTCTCCTTTACTCTCCAGTTGTTTCCTGGCAGACCCTAATTTTGTGTTTCTGCCTGATATTTTGTTACCATTATCCAGGATGGCTCCTGGGGCTCCATTGCCTCCTTTTGCTGCTCAACCTTTTGCATGTCTGTGCTGAGGGGTGGATCAAGGAACACACCTACCTAAGGAACACCACCAGAACAACCTGTACTAATATCCTGCTTTCTTAATTAGTGCCCTAGCCTGGCTTATGGCAAAACATACCTACGGAGAGCCTGGACCAACCTAGACCAGGGCTCTCCTGCCCAAACGACACTGCAGCAGCATCATGTGCCTTCACCCACTTACTCGGGTGGGTTCTGCCTGCCTGCATTTGGGGGGCAACGGGGCTACTGGACTCCTCCTAAGGCAAGGGAGGTACAGTTTCTAGAAGAAAATGTGCAGAAATACAAAATTTACCAGAAATATCTTCCAGAAAAATGCAAATATGGGAAAATTAGAAATATCTGAAGTAGGTACATCCTTACCAAAACCACATTTTATTAATTTCTTCAGAAATTATAGATATCTTGTATAGATATCTTGAAATGAAAATGTAGATATTGTGTAGATCTTCTGTACATCTTTAAGGAATAAGTATATTTTTATTTTGGGTTATGACAAATACACTTTGTATTGTGTTCATAGCTATGAGGAATGTAGTTACTTACATATAGCCTGTGCATGTTAACATATGTCTGCAATAATGGGAAAATAATAGAAACACTAAAAACAAGGCATGGCTGTTGACTCACTGGAGAAAAGGAAAGCTATAATTGTATATGTAAATAGGTTGCCGTGCGATAGAGGGGAAAATTGTATTTCTATAGAAGCAGCTAGGAAAATGAATATGCAAATATTTTACACTTTCATCTATACATTCATTATACTGTAAATAAAGCTCAAATAATTATCTCACTGTTCACTCTGAGACAAAATGTTTCCCATGAAAGTTTTACTTCAATTTTTCTTCAGGTCTCTGTGGCAGGTGAGGAAAGAGAATAGGAATCGGAGAAGAAAAGCAATTTTTCTCTGACAACTTCCCCCTTTTTCCAGACTCACAGATCTGTTTGGGACACCGCCTTAATATTTTGTAAAAGAAAAAAGAAAAGAGAGAGAAAGAAAATCTGAAACATTAAGAGCAACAGTTCATGAGTGAATAGGGAAGAGAAGATCTCTATGGAATTTTGCCCTTATAAAAAGCGATGCAGAAGAGTTCTTTATATGTAAGTCATTATGGGGCAAATGAGAATCAGAAAATAAAATGTATACTTTCAGTATATTCAGTATGTATTTGGGGTACCTCTGTAAAAATAACCACAGGTCTGCCAAAGCACAAGAGAGAGGAGGTCAAGCTCAGATATCCTAGCAGGAGTGATGGACATAGAGCCATTCAGCATCATGGGTACCCAGATCTGGGAGCAGGGAGGTGTGTGTTGAAAGGAGGGATCTGTTTCTCCGTGGAAACCCCACACACCAAACCCCTCCAGGAGCTCCACAAGGGGCTGGGAGCTGCAGCTTTTTCCGCTCTGCCCTAGATTTGACAGCGCTTTGCATTTCGGTGATACAGAACTTGGCCACCCTGATGCTGCTGGAAGACCTCAGACT
Organism: Calidris pugnax; assembly: GCF_001431845.1. NCBI lineage: Eukaryota > Metazoa > Chordata > Aves > Charadriiformes > Scolopacidae > Calidris > Calidris pugnax. The sequence continues at coordinate 4,593,854 of NW_015090902.1, read as the reverse complement.
GCCTGCCCTCAGGGCTTCTCAGTGCTTGGAAAGTCTCTGAAATAGCTATTCCAGAACGTTATTTGGGCGTATGTCCTCTCTGGATGCTCCTGTTTCAGAAGAGGAGTGCTTTTTTGGACTGACTGTAATCCATACTCAGGGCTAATTCAGAAGGAGTGCGGCTGCACGGAGACTTAAACCAAAATAGCTATTCAAAAATAATTATTCTGGGATAATAATTACAGTTCTCATTTCTGCATCGGATACAGTTATTCAGGAATATCTCTTCCAGCGTATTTCCACATGGACGTGAGCCCTGAACGTTCTACCACCTGTTTTCCTCAATCAGGTGGTGAAAAAAAATCTTTTAGCCCAAGTGCTGGGAAATAAAATGAAAACCCTATAAAATAAAATGCCGCTCTAAACTGCAGTTATTTTGACAATAGATCAATCAAAGGTATCACACTTTATTTCTGGTGCCTGAAGAGATTAATTCTGAGCTGTAGCTTCTGTTGCGTCATTGAGTTACTCATTGCCTTAAACTTAACTAAAGATGATTCATGGGCAATTAATGGCAAGGAGGAGAAATGTCATTTGGGATGCTGAAATAATGCAGCAGTTTATTTCTTTGGCATTGTTATTCAGATTGTGTTTTACAGGCACTGACAACAGGTGCTGGACCTCGATTACTCAAGGGGTAATCTCAAACTGGGGACTTGGGTCTCAAGATCTCATTTAAACCAAAATTACTGGATTGTTGGAACCCCCTGGTGCGTGGCAGGAGGCTTGCCAAGGGGGGAAGCTCCAGCAGCAGGGAGGCGCTGGCTGGGACCCAGTCTCACCATCAAGGCAGCGTGGATACAACCAGTCCAAACCACACCGTGCAGCTCCCAGCCCCATTCTCGGGCACAATCCGCTGGATTTCTGCAGCAGCCTCCAGGCAGTGCAAAGCGGACAGGGTTGGTTCTGTGCCCTTCTGCCTGAAGGATGCTGCCCGGGGGGTGCTTTGTAGCTTTTTTTTTTTCCCCCACGTTTGCCTTGTACAGCTCCATGGGGAGGTGCAACTGGAGCAGAAATGCCACTCAACTGAAGGAGTCAAACAGTTGTTTGATGTATGTATTCCAGGAACAACCACTATCACGGAATCAGGGAAGAGTTGGAAGGGACCTCTAGAGATTATCTAGTCCAACTCCCCTGCTAAAGCAGGGTTGCCCAGAGCACATCACTCAGGACTGCATCAAGGCATCAATTTAATACATTTTCTAGTAATAAACTGTAAAGATGGGTGTCAGGAAGCCCAGGAGGAAAGGCATCAGTGTCATGAGCTGAAGGTACTTGAGCAGCTTCCCTTCCTCATAGTCATTAGTGCCTTGAAGGACAAGTCAGAGCAGCTGTTGAGCTGAGGTGCCCTGAAATTCTCTCAAGGAGGGTCTTTCTCCCCACTGCCTGCAGGGGATGATTACCTTGCCCTCAAACAGGCCCTCTTACAGCCTGTGATGTTAACAGCTTCCAAACATTTGGGTCTGTAAAAAAATGATAGCATACAGCAACAGTGGGAAGGCTGAACTTTCCTTAAATCTGTGCTTAAGACCGAAAAGGTAAGATGCTACACCTGTCACAAGACAGATGTCAGGCTTCTGGGACTCTCACAGTCACTGCTGCAAAGCCAACAGGTGAGAAATAACAGTAAAGTCAGTCAATTAATTTCTTTACTAGCACAGGCCAAAAATAGGCCGCTGCTATTTGTAGCAGAGAGATAAATACTGGGTGAGTACAGAGGCATAAATTGCTGTTGTGAATTATGAGTTAATGGGTGTTGAAAATGTATAAATTATAGATATAAAATAATTATGCAAATTATATTCCTTCATCCAATCATTTATTTAGTGGAAACACTTACATAGTATCTTTACAGAGTGACTGTGGTGGCAGAAACAGTCCTGTTGATGTATAACCTGTAGGCGTTAAAAGTAAACAAACTTCTGTTATAAATGGCATTGTTTTGCTTTCAGGAACCTCAAGGCTTTTCCTGATGTTAAGTAGTATCTTAAGGTGGTCCTCAGGCATATAGGGATGGGCAACCTGAGGCACAGAACAAGGGAAGCAAGATGCAGCATTTTCCTCCTCTGAAGTTCCACGTACCAGTTTCACTGCTGGTGGCAAAGCCTGACTGAACACCTTCCTGGGCTCCTCACACCAGCCTAAGCCATCCATTCTCCCCAACCTTGCTGTGCTCCTCAGCCATGTCTGGAAAATTGCTCAAATGACCCCTTCCACACAGGGGATTAACCCAACTTTTTTTGAAAAAAAGTGTAGTAAATAATGTTTTAAAAAATAGTTTCGTTTTGAAGAGTTTTTCCTTTTTTTTTTTTTTTTTTAAATTACACAACTCCCTTGGTGGGAACGCCTGGTGGCAGGAGCAGCAGCGAAGGGGCTGGGAGCAGTGTAGCCCCCCCAGCTGCTGTAGGCTGGAGAGGTGGTGCCTGAGAGACCTGTGGAATCTTCTCCTTCGCACACGAAGAGGGCAGCCCTTCTCCGACTGCAGCGCTGCAGCATTGTTTTGCAGGAGGTTGGGTGAAATCCAGCAAAGAGATCTTTGTTTCTCAAGCTGGTCCCCATACAATCCTCCCTGGGTTTTATGGTTACGCTGGCTGCTCTCTCTTCAGGCTAAATGAGCAAACGATTAAATATCCCACCGCTCAGTCAGACCTAAAACAATGGTAGTGGCTGCCAAGGACTAGACTGAGCATAAACACTAACACTGGGAATTAATTAGTTCAGGGCTTGTGTGTGTGTGTTTGTGCATTATAGAACAGGCAGAATTTCAGCAGAAAGCGGTGCAGACAGAAGTCACATTTGTAAGTCAGAAAGAAAACCAGAAGACCGCTTTTTTGGACAGAGTGCTAGTCGAAGAGCAGGTTTGGAAATATGAAAAGGGAAATTGGCTCTGTGTGATCTCTGTGCTTACGAGAACATTTTTTGCCAATAAACATGACTGCCTCCAAGAAATAGCTGCCTGTCATCATTTTCTCCTATTGAGAGGGGTACACGGGTCGCTGCTCACAAGGCAAAGGCTTTGTGGAAAGACTGGAAGGATGTTATCTCATCTGCTGCATTCGAGGGCTCTACTGGGGTATTTAAAAGTTGCCCGTTAACTTGAAATAGGAAAACTTTGATATCCCAGCTACGAGTTCTGCTGAAACCATCTATAGCCCGGCTGAAGGCTGGCAGCACCGACGCAGCCCTCACTCACCCATCGCTCAGCTGTGCCCAGCAGGAGCTGAAATTCTCCTTCTGCTGGCAGCGGCAGCAGTGACGAATCTTTTGCTGCTACATGGGATTTTTAGGTGTATTTCTGGCTTGTTGGAATGGAACCGTAGCTCATACAAAAAGCTTTTGCATGAAACTGGGATGAGGTAACTTGAAAACAGGATGATTTCACTGTCTTACGAGATATCCTGCCAACACCTGTAATGCGTTAGCCGTGTGCATATAGCAGCTAATAGCAATTAAAGTGTAGGTAGGAGAGGGTTTTACTGACACCCAGGGAGAGGAAAACCCCCCACCTCCTGAAGGACAAGTGAGGAACCATCCATCAAGATCCCATCTCCTCACCAAGAGGAATGACACTCACCCATGACAGGAGTAGATGCGTTAATCCTGAGTGAGAGGTCCCAAACCCCTGTGTTTTGCTGTGTTTGTGTGCAAAGGATGCTCGTTAGCAAAGGCTTTGAGTGGCCTTGCCTCTATCCACCAACATCTTGGTCGCATGAAATGACAACTCTCCTTGCAATGATTTCTTTCCCACAGGACTAGCCTGGGATTAATTTTTTAAAGTTTTTTGAGTTTTAAGTGTAGGAAGTAATAAAAAACTTTCAGGGGGTTAAGTAGCTACTGTAGCTACCATTCCTCCCCTCCAGAATGGCACAGCTGCCTGAGAGCTGTCTGGAGCAAGTGACCATTGATTTTTGTTAATGTATGACATTAAGCAGTAATGATGGCTGAGTTGTTTTTGCTGAAAGGTAATGAACACAGAGGATGCATTTTAAGGAGGAATAAATAAGCAGTAAATTCTAAATAATCCCTGGAACAAGTATTACCATTCAGAGGCTTTCCTTTTCTCTTTCATATTCCCAAATCTAATTGGATTTTTCTGATTTTCCTCCTTTCTTTTTCCCAATTCCTATTCTGTTTCCTCTCTATCCTTCTCATTCCTGCTTAAAACTTTCTGCTTCTTTGCACATTTCTTTTCAACAAAGGGCAAGGAAATCCTGTGGTCCTTCATTTTACTGCTCCTCCATAGCAAAATAAGGAGAGAATGCAGCAGAGAAGGAAATAGAAGCACACTTAAGTTTCTGCTAACTGCTTTTGTCAATGACATTTATATTTGTTTGATTTACACACATCCTAATGAATATAAATAGTAAAGGAGAGAGCTCTGCAGTGAAGCTACAAAAGTTTACAAGTTGCTTTCACATGTTTATTGCTTTGCTAAAACCCAGACGCCGTAATCAGCTTCACAGATTATTCCTTGCATTCGTAATGCTCCACTGACAGCGAAACGTAAATGAACTGCCACAATGGAAAAGGCACAATTTATAGAGAGTATCCCAGTGCTAACATACGTCTGTGTTCCTGGTGTCAGGAACAAAAGGAAATAAATCAGTAATATAAGCCTCAAATGAGTAGTTTTTCTGCAAGTGAAAACAATCTTTCTGATCAAAAACTGTGTGAGGCTATGTCCGAGGAGCGCCTTGTCCCATGGTTGCTCACTGTTGCATCCAGTACCCAGCAGTATCAATCACTCAAATGACTGGAAAGAATTTCTCAACCAAAAAAAAAAAAAAAGGAAAAAGAGAACGTGTGAAGTTAGTCACAACAATAGAGCATTGTCATTTCAAGAAAAAATTATCAAAGCATCAAACAGAATAAAAAAAAAATAGAGTGTGAAATTGGAGTCAAGAAGAACCTCATGAGGCTCAACAAGGCCAAGTGGAGGGTCCTGCCCCTTGGCTGGGGCATGAAGGGACTGAGAGCAGCCCTGCTGAGAAGGACTCGGGGGTACCGGTGGATGAAAAGCTGGACGTGAGCTGGCAATGTGGGCTCACAGCCCAGAATCTGTACCCTGGGCTGCATCAAAAGCAGCGTGGCCAGAAGGTCGAGGGAGGGGATTCTCCCCCCCTACTCTACTCTCCAGACCCCACCTGGAGTGCTGTGTCCAGATCTGGGGCCTGTGTTTTAGCAGGGCCTGTTGCAACAGGACAAGGAGTAATGGTTTTGAACTAAAAGAGGAGAGATTGAGTCTAGATATAAGGCAATATATTTTTTTTACAATGAGAGTGGTGAAACACTGGAACACGTTGCCCAGAGAGGTGGTAGATGCCTCATCCCTGAAAACATTCAAGGTCAGGTTGGATGGGGCTCTGCGCAACCTGATCTATTTGAAGACACAGGGGGGTTGGACTAAGTGGCCTTTAAAGGTCCCTTCCAACCTAAACTAATCTATGATTCTATGATTTTACTCTTAGTAGCTCTCCTACTACCCCTGGTATGGCCCGGGATCTGCAATATAAGGAAAAAGAAACTTGATTACCTGATATTATCCTTCCTTAATTAAAAGTAGAGATTCTTTTTCCTTTTTACCCAGGAAAGATGGGATTCAGAAAACCTGGATGTTTTTTGCAGCTTTTAATCTAAATGACGTTTGTTTGCCCTCTGCTGCTCATGGCAAGCTCACAGTATTTCCCTGTCTCTACACAACACACTGGATGTTCAGACAGTGCCAATCACTGCAGAGAAGACAATCCTACTTTCACCTAGATAATTTGCCGGTTAAGGGTAGATCTTGCCCCAAACTATACCCTACATTCCTGTGAGCTGGCCCCACAATGAGCTGGTTGTGGGTGGGATTCACTCACAGAAACTTGATTTTCTAGCCCAGAAGTGACCTCTCTTCAGTCAGCATCTGTAGGAATCAAACCAAACCTGTTGGATGGACTGCAGGGCTTCCAGGCAAGCGAGCACACACCAGTTGGCCAGGCTGCACCTCCATGGGATGTGCTGTCAAATAAACATGCGAAAAGAACATGTGCGTTTTATCAGTTCCATGCAAGTCATTAGACTTTTCTCTGCCCTTACCAGTTCGTACCACAATCAGAATTTTTGGAGTAGGTAAACACTCCTCAATCACTTCCAGCTGTAAGAAATGGGTCTCAGAAGGATATGATCATCTATTCCGAGTTCTTGAGCCCTGAGCAACAAATTTAATTTGTCACACGTCACATTAGATTGCAAGGCAGCCCAGGCTGCTGTATGGAATTCCACAATAGGAGGAATTCATATGTATTCAAATGAAAACATCTTCAGGCTACCGTGCAGTCAAGGAAGGCGATGCCTATTTATCAGTCTCCTGATACCGGTTCAAAAGGCTATCGCATTATGGACAAAATTTAGATATAGTCTGCTTTCCCATCACCACAAGTCAACAGCGATGACAGGCCCACTGACAGACAATTTGAGTGTTCTCCTAAACCCTCCATCCTCAAACCAATATTTCACTGGTTCAGCACACCTTTTGCATTGGAAGAAAGAAATACCCAAGGTTTATTCAAGGGCACTTCACAATGTTGAGCCTTTTGTTCAGAAAGTGGTCCCAGCCCAGGCTGTCTGGAAGCAGCTTTCCCATCGTGTTGGGCCAGCAGCTGAAGCTACACTTTACACTACCTTTCTTTCTCCCCAAAGGCCATGCGTGTAGTCAGAGGGACGTAGCCATTATGGTCTCAGTAGCTCATCATTAGAGGAGATGAGCCTGGTTAACACAGCTCTTCTAGGCATCTCATCTAACCGTGTCGTGGTTTTGACTGAATTGGTCTACCAGAACGACAGATGGCCCCTCCTTCCCCCCCGCCAAGGAAAAGAGAGGAGAGGAAGAGGGGGATAAAAAAATTAAGAGTTTAGAAAAAGACTAAACTACTTTAATGAAAATATAAATAAATAATGCAATACGAAAAAGAAAAGGAATAGAAAAAAAAGTAAAATAAAATACAAATGTATACAGTATATACAAAACCGTATGAAGCTCCCAGGATGACAATCACGTCACCGGCCGGCGCAGGGGAAAGTCCCAGGCCGGACTCGGTGATGGACAGGAGCCAGATTCCAGATCTGGAGTCAGGAACGCTCGGATCAGGATCAAAGGCAGACGAGCAGACAGGGTCCTCCTCGGACGTTGGCCATTGAAGGAAAAGAGTTGACCCTTTGATCCCTCAGCTTTTATACTGAGCATGATGCGGATGGGATGGAATACCCTGTTGGTCAGTTTTGGGTCACCTGTCCTGTCCGTTCCTCCCTACAGGTGGGACCCCTCTACGCTTTTCCGCTTCCGACCCTCCAACGGGGCAAATAACAAATTTGCCTGACCTTGGTTGTTATAGCAATAAGTATAAGCAGGGGCCTCTCTGCACACCATTCCTTGGTATAATCAGGTCTTATCACTGTGAGAGTGAACAGTTTCTGAACAATATGCTGTTAATTTCAGAGTTTAGTTAGTTAGAAGAGGCTCAGCTAAAAAAGTAAAATTACTGAACAGAAAATTAGTTCTGTTTTACCTCAAACCAGGACAAACCGGTGCATCGCTCTTGCACTCTCAGTGAGCTGTGTTGCAGAAGGAGGATGAGGGTCTTCACCCAGATCTGGTGGCCTTCCAGTGGAGACCCCAGCGTTGGCTCAGGAGAGAGCACCTATAGAAATCTTCCCCAGAGAGAAACCTGCTGCAAGAAGGGAATTATGACTTATTTCTCCGACTGGAAGAGAAATTCAGCCTTCACTATTCAACACAAATTTGATTTGTGGAAGTTTCATGTGTCAGATATCCTCTGTTATGTCCTGATCTTTGAATTTTCTTGGGGTGTATGCAGGTCTATAGTTGCAGGTATTTTATCAAATTACCCCCCAGTGTGATACTTCTTACGGAGTGCGACAACTGAAATAGTAGAGTCCAGGCCGAAACGCCGGGCTGCATGGGAAGGCTTAAGCAGGAATTAATTTAGTAGAATAGTGTTTGGATCTAATCCCAAATGGAAGAGTTTGGGTATTTAATTATAGCGCAGCTGTTCTCGTCAATGTGCCAGAAGCAAAAAGCATCAAGACTGCTGGGGGAGCACGGACAGCATGGCCTTAAGGGGCAGCATGAGGAGGAGATTTGGAAATCGTTTATTTTGTCCTATGGTAATCAGAAAAATATAAATTTGTAATGGTCACAACGCCTCATGTATCTACTGAGTTACACTCCTGCACCAAGTCAAAGAAGGGGACCCCTCATGTCGACAGCGTACACCCCTCCACCATAATTGCCGTAATTAACCTTAATTGCCCAAATTTCTCTTACCCAGTGAGAAATACAGGTGGGTTGCTTCCTTTCCACCGAGAGTGAGATGCCCTCGTGTTTGCCGTGGGGTGAAATAGCAGCAGCTGCCCGTGCTGTGGCGAGCACCCAATAAATCCACGGGATGCCATGCCTACAGCTCCATAACCCCGAGAGCAGCATCCGGCTCCAAGGCCCGAGAAAATAAAAGGAATGGGTTATTCAATAATTAAATTTAATTAGGATTCCAATCGGAGTGGAACGAAGGAAATAAACAACTAATAACCTTATGCTAAATGATCAGGGTAATTAAGTTTGCGTTCGTCTGTATGGTTAGAAAACCTCTGCAGCTGTGTCAGGTGAGGAGGGTACGCTCCTTCCCCAGCGCTGGTCAGTTTGAGAGAAGCCAAACCCTGAAAGACTTTTTAACTAGAGCGATGCAGAAGTCGTTGGTGGAGCCAGGTGGCTCCTTGATGCCACTGTTTTCCTGCTCCGGGCAGGAATTACGGAGTGGATGGTGAGGTCTGGGCTGGGGGTTCCCACCTTCCTTCCCTGCCAGGGGAGGTTGCTTGTATTTCCTTGTCTCCAGTCCACCTCTGGGTCCTGGTCTGGCTGTGGTTTCCCTTGGCTCTGCCTCCTGGGGTTTTCCCCTGTGGCCCTTCGCAGGAAAAATTCTGTTTTAATGGGTATCTCCAAATCCCCATCGCATGGCAGTTCGTTTGTTTGCATTTCTGATGGCTGCATTAGCAACAAAACGGGCTTCTAATTTTGAGTTTTTATATAGAGATACAAATAAAGAAATATATGTTTATGTAGGGGGGTGTGTGTATGTGTATGTGTATGTGTATGTGTATGTGTATGTGTATGTGTATGCGTCTTCCAGGAGCTGTATATGGGGGCTGTTGCTGGTGCCCTGAGGTTTATTCTGGATAAATAGCGCATGGAAGGGAAATCAAAAAGGCATGAGCTCGAAGTGCTTGGGCTCGCTGTCATTTCACCTTCCCGGTTCTGCTCAGTGGCTCCTTCCTTGGAAAGCCCTGAGAAAGGATGTCATATTCCTCAAGTCCTGGGTAAAATTAATTTTCAAGTTGCTGTCTGCTCTTCAGCTGCCCGTTCCAGAAGCGCTATCAGGGGAGGAAGGGAGAGTAACCAGTGCTATATGAAATAACCGGTGCTACAAGAAGCTATAAGCTCTGTAATTATATACTACGCTTATAAGAAGCTATAGAGAAGGGCTATAAGGTGGAGTAACCAGTGTGGAAGTCACACTTGAAAGGAATTTTATTTAAAGTTGGTGGGAAGTAAAAAATACTGACTGGTTTCCTTACACTGAGTTACAGCAGCTGCACGGCTATTTTTTGTAGTAGCTATTAAATGTCCAAAAGCAAAAGTTAACCTGAGGTGAATAGTGTGAAACGTAATGAGTATCACTAGTGAAAAAAAGCTATTTCCAAAGCTTTAAACACCGGCAATCCTGACTCCTCCAGCATGAGGATGGGAGCTTGAAGGCCATGATGTTGAAGTGTAGAGCACTGGGACAGAATCCATTGCGAATCATTTTTTAGCACACAATAATACATAAAAATAAGAAAGTGTGCTTTTTGCCTCAAAACTTGGCTGTGTATCCAGGCTGCCTCTGTCCATCACAATGCCAAGACAGGGCTGTGATGAGTGGCCTCGGGAGAGGCCATGGGACCTGGGTGGCTGAGGATGCTTCGCTCGCCCCTGGTGCTCTTGCACGGTGCTGACAGGCAGGAGGTCCTGTGTGTCGTGACATGTCATGACAAACTGGGAAACTTTGCCCAGAGAAGCTGTGGATGCCCCATCCCTGGAGGGGTTGAAGGCCAGGCTGGATGGGGCTTTGAGCAACCTGGTCTGGTGGGAGGTGTCCCTGCCCAAGGCAGGCAGGCAGGAACTTCATGATCTTTAAGGTCCCTTCCAACTCTAACCATTCTGCGATTCCATTAAACTGCTCGTGCCTGGGTCCTGCTCTTGGTTGAGTGACCATCCCCAGCCCAAGCACAGTAGGACAGGCACGGGGACCGAAGCAGGGGTTGCTCTGCTCCATGAATAAGGCACAGCAAGGACGAGGGGACGGGGTCTGGACCCCACTCCACTCCTCCTGCACCCTTTTCCACCTTCACGCAATGATAATAGTAATATATAATGTAGTTAATTATACATTTATGAATTACAGAAATGCATTGATTAATAATAGAAAGCATATACAGTCATATATAACGAATACACATAAATGTATATATGCTAATTATATAAAATAGATTATAATAGATATACATTTATATCTTTTATTATGTAAATAACATAGAAAATTTATAAAATAATAGACACATAATGATATATACATATATACAGATATGCTATAGTATATAATCTACACTATATATGTAATACATGTTTATGTAATATATGTAAATATGTACATATATTTTTAATAGAATATATACATAATATAATAGATTTATCCTACTATATTTTATATTTATATATTGTAATACGCAATAACATAAGCATATAAGACACTGTATATGTATTATATGAACATATTATAATATGCATTAATATACACAATGATATGTGTGTATATAAAAAACCTTAGCTGAAATACACGTACATATTATCATATGTGTTATTATACATAATGATGCATGTGTACATAAAATCCTTAGCTGAAATGTGTGAGTGGATCTGCCAGATTTGGCTTGTGCCTTTGCAGTGACGGGGAGTTTCATTACCGCCTGAAGAGAGCACAGAGTGGCTCCTGAAGGGGAGGCAGGAGGAGCACGGGGGTGCCTTAACGTGCCTTCTTACAACATTTTGAAACAAGGAATAACACTGTGGTGTACAGCTCTTGCTTCTCTTCATCTTAACACTATTTTTTCCACTGGTAGCATTTTCAAGCTAAATGTATTAGTGGCTATAAGAGGGCTATGCAGCTGCTCTTTTAATGTTACCCCACCACTGCAGAACACTCCTGCCCTGACACATTTGCCCAGATGCTTATTATTTTCTTTTTATGGATTGTGTTTAATTCCCAGGAAACAGTTCAGACAAAAATTAAATAATCTAGTAAAGATTTCTGAAGATGGTTCCTTCCCTGAGAACAGAGCTGGCAGGAGAGCTGATTATCTGAAGAACTCGGAAAGTATTTCTTGGGCAGAATGTGCTTTTTCAGACTTTCAAGGTTAATACCTACCATTGCATTTGCTTCTTACAGGAACAAAATATTCAGCACTCTCTGGAAAAAAGAGAGTAATAGTTATTAAGTGAAGGATGGTGTAGTGGTTTCAGAGACTTCAGAGGGTTATTTGGAGAAATAGCTTTGAGCAAGTGGGCACAGGAAGAAATGTGTAGAGACAGCCAAGAGCAGTGATTGATTTCCCAGTCTCCAGCCACAGCAACACTCCTCTGATTATCACACTGGTGGGGTTTTTTTGTGTGTGTGTGTGCGTGTTTTCCTCTGTGCTTTTTCACAGAATTGCTTTCAGCTGAATTTTATGACAGAAGTTCCAGTTTCTTCATTTAAATTGGCAGGAGTCTTTTTTTTTCTTTTTTTCTAATATTTTGAAAGTTCATACTCTTAAAAGAGTAAGGCAGTAATACTATGTAAGATATGGATTGCTAAATAACATCTCTATTTTTTTCTTTCTTGATCTTCAGAAACAACTCTGCAGCATAATAAAAAGTCAGCCTGGGTAATCCAGGAGTTAAACACAAAGTTATGGAGCTTGTAATATTTATTTGATGGCAGAACTGCCTCCTGCGTTACATTCTGCGATGTCAGTCAGTTATTCCTTCAAAGGGGTTTTATTTTTTAACGCCCCCCCCGCTCCTCAGATTACGACATCACATGGAATCACACTTCACTTTAGTATTTCACCCTGACAAACTGCTACTAAAGAGCAGGTTTTCATCTGCTCATAAAATAGAGTGTTCCCCTGCCCTGTCCCCTGGGGTATACCACTAAGCGCACAGAAGTCCTTCCTAAAGTGTTCTAGATATAGTTATGTACTTGCTATACCACTAAGTATGTAGAAAAACTTGTTAGTGGGATCGAGTTTTGCTACCTTAAATCCTTCCTGTAATAACCACTCATCCGTATCTCACCAGTAGGCTTGCCCTCATGCCGACGTGCTCATGGTACAAGGGGGAACGTGTGGCTGACCCTGGGCAGGAGGTTGCTGTGTGGTGGGGCTGCAGCACCCAGGGGACACGGGAAGGGACGGGTGGCATTCGCAGCTGATCATGACCATAACATGGCAAATAACACCTGGCATTTTGGTAGCCTGAGTTTGGCACGCAGAGGTCCTGGTGAGCCTTACAGGGGACTGTCGTTCCTATGGATGGTGAATAGGGTGTTTCTGACAACAGGAGCAGTTTTCTTCGGTGCTTCCCCTCAGGGGAAACTTGAATGGAGAGATGATGCCCCACTGCAGAACCTGAGACTTTTTGATAGAATCATAGAATGGTTTGGGTTGGAAGGAACCATAAAGATCATCAAGTTCCAACCCCCTCCCACCAGACCAGGTTGCTCAAAGCCCCATCCAGCCTGGCCTTGAACACCTCCAGGGACGGGCCACCCACAGCTTCTCTGGGCAACATCTTCTGGTGTCTCACCACCCTCACCGTGAATAATTTCTTCCTAATATCTAATTGAAATCTACCCTCTTTTTTTACACTGTCCCAACTCATCTCTTCCTGGTTTGGGGGTCATTTTAACACAGAGGAATGTCATGAGACACATGCTTCCATGGGGGATGTTACTGAGGGAGGTATTCAAACTGTTAGAATCATTGAAAGCAGTTAAATAAACATATTGGTGGCATAAGCATATGCACTTCAATCAGCACCGAGCTAGATAGACTAAATCTAAAAGTCCAAAATTAGAATGAGGGCCCAGAGTGAAGAAAAAAACCTCACCCCCCCATATTCATACAAAGAAGTACTTCAAGTGTAAATCCACCCCAGAAATCCTCTCTTGTGCCCGTTGGATGGAGTAGGCTTTGCTCTATGGCATTTGCATATGGATGGGATTTACGAAGCTGCTCACCACCCCTCTAGCCCCGATGTAATTTCTGTTTCCATATATTGCAAAAGGAACAAGCCAGACCACCACAAAAAGCCTTGCCCTCACATGTGGTCCCCAGCATTTCCTACGGTGGTAATAACTCCACGTATTTCACCTCACCCTCTCTGCAATCACAGCAGCAGGCAGAAGGATGTCTTGCCTGTGAAAGCAGAGCGGGAGACCACAGCACACCAGAAAGAGCCTCGCCCAGTAGCTTTCGCATCAAGTTTATAACCTCTGCCTTCTTTAAAGATATTTAGAGTTGCTTCAAAGTGACAAAGCTTAAATTATTCCCCATCAGGTGTTCCCTGGGTGAGGCGTTTTTTTGGGAGGGATGAGGAAGATGGTTCATTTGTCTAAACCTCTCAACCTCGTTGTGTACTCAGCTGGTAGAAGGCAGTTGCACCTGGACAGGCTTCCAAAGATACTTCATTGCTCGCAGAAAGGAGGAAGAAAAGTTAAATTTTATAACATTACAATTTTCATGGCACTTAAAATAATAAGCAATTGGGGGCAGGAGTTGATTTATTCTGCTTCTCAAGACACTCTATCTTCTTCCACTTTTCCTTTGTCTTTCAAGCTCAGGTGGAAGAGATTGACTGGGTCCTTACCTGTTCCCACCTTGTGAAAGGTTCCTGATTTGGCAGAAGTAATTATGCATTTAAAAAAATAGTTTTTGTGACAGTAGGAATTTGCACAGGTGGATTGGTGAACATCGGCACCTTAGATGGTTTGAGCATCTTGTCTGGAAATCTGCCCTCAAATACCTTGCAGTAATGAACGTTCAGATTCGGTTATTTCAAAGAGGACCTCTATGAGGCACCAGAGATTACTTAAAATGAAGCGTGTACGTCATTTTTCATGGAAGAGCCTTGGTAGGCAACATGGAAAAATGATGTACAGTGAACCAGAGCGGATCCTGAGGGCACGCTGGGCTCCGGACCCGTTTTCTTTCCCAGTGCACTGCCGGCTGTGGGAAATATAATGTCTCTGCTCTTTTGATCCTCATCCTTCCCCCACGCTGGTGCTGCAGGAACAGATCAGAGTTAAGAAGAAAACCTGCAATAATGTTTTGTCTCCTAATGATCAGTAGCATGTGAAATAAAAGCTCCATTCCTAAAAAATAAACTAGGGATTTCTGCTCGCTTTAATTTGACTTTACCTTAGGCATATAAATCATTATTTGGGTTACATAAAATTGAGTAGGGGATTTTAAAAAAGCCAGACAGGTTAGTGAATTGGACCATGCGTGTAACAAAAGAAATCACATGTATTTAAAGTCAAACACTAGAAGTGGACATCAGAGAGCTACATGGAAAGAGTGAGAACTCCAGGATGGGAAGAAGAGCACTACAGAAAAGAGCAGATATTTGCATAAAATTGATGTGCTGTTACCTAAAAAAGGACATCTGGGTACACAGTTTATGATGTTTCATAGACAACATTTACGCTACAAGTGGCGGATAGCTTTCCTACTCCGGCCAGTGCATTAAATGTGTCAGAAGTATGAATATTTTTGCCTGTATCCTGTGTACCTGGAGTTTCAGTCAATGGGGCAAAGCAGGGGCTCATACAGAAGAGATCGACCTGAAGTGCCCTAGGAGAGGGCTTGTCCTGTGGACGTCTAACATAAGCTGAAGGCTTACGATGGCTCCAAGGATGCTATGTCGTTAGGGAAGGGGGAGGTGACCTTAGACAAGAGAGAGTTGCCTCTGTCCCCCTACGTGTGTGACAGCAGACTGGCCAAACTGAGCAGTCATGCTGTGTGTGATTCATTTGGGACTGGGTGTTGCACTGGAGATAATTACACTTCTTTACCATTTGCAAACAATCTTCTACAGAGCACAGACAAGATCACGGCTCTGCCTCAGAGTTTATAATGGAAAAGAGAATTAATGAAATTTAATAGATTACTTATGCTAAAGTTCAGTCAGCCTGATCTCAGTGTTTAATTACAGTTGTTTGTGGAGCCACAGGAAGAGCAGGGAAGGCACTAGGTGTCTGTGGCATCAAGTTTTTGGCCTTGTTTCCTGCTCTAGCAGTTCATCTAACAGCCATACCCCTGCTCTGCTCCCTCAGTGCCCTCATGGCCAGCTCTCCTGCCATGGGGACCTGCTTCCTCCCCAAGCCGACTGCAGGGCACCTCACAGGGCTGGGAGGTGGCTGAGGCCAGGGCCACAACGCTCCTGGAGATGAGCCTGGTGCCACCTCCAGCCTTTGTCACCCTAGGATGGGTGCTTCAGGCACGGGGCTCTGGAAGAAGAGTGAGTGACACCATCTGGTCCCCTCCAGCGATGTGTCCAGAGGCACTGGCTGGCTGTGGATACCTGCGTTGGGAAAAGGTTTTCACCAACTGGTGGGTCCCAAGTGATCAGGAGTGCCCAAGCATTCATGGAGACTCGGATATTTTTGAGCATCTACCCCATCAAGGTCTTACAGGCCCATTAGGCTGTTCTGCAGTCTCTCTTCTTTCCTCTGCAGTGCTCTGTGGGGAGCCCTGGCACCCTCCTGGCATGGTACAGCTCATCTTGTTGAGCTTTGCGATACTTAAAGAAAGGCACTTGAAGTAGAAAGTAATGATTTTGGCTTCAGTGCCTTCACCAATCTAAGCCAAGCTTATTTTTTTCTCCCTGCTAATATTATGGACTGTTTTCCAGGCAGAGTGGGCAGAACACCACGAGATTGACTTAGCTGGAACTTCTTTTACTAAATAAAACTGACAACAAAGCTCCCATTTCCAGCACTGCCCTTGTACTTGGCAATGCAGCCAAGCACATCAGTGTTCCTGGATGCCAACTTGCAGGATGGAAAAAGTCTGGGATGCCTCATCCCTGCTTGCACATCAGATGGCATCTTCCCTCTGGTGATTCTGCAGCATGGAGTGTTGGTCAGAGTATTATCATAGAATCATAGAATTGTCCAGGCTGGAAGGGACCTCCAAAGGTCATCTAGTCTGACCCCCCTGCAGTCAGCAGGGACACCCCCAACTAGACCAGGTTGCCCAGGGCCTCATCGAGCCTCTCCTTGAATATCTCCAGGGATGGGGCCTCAACCACCTCCCTGGGCAACATGTTCCAGTGCTCCACCTCCCTCACAGTAAAGAACTTTCTCCTAATCTGCAATCTAAATCTGCCAATCAGTGTTGGCTGGTTCCAGGATAACCAGCTACTCCTGAGTCTCCTGTCCACAACAGCTTTATCCAGCACGAACTTTGCAGGGGCAGCAGTGTGCATTTTGTACCCTCTAAAGCATGGCCAAGCAGGGCAGTCTCAGCTTCGCAGGAGTGCTGTGACACAGGGCATGTGGTAAGTCAATGAACAAACCCACTTGCTTTTTGCGAGTCAGCAAAAGTGCACGTTGTGGGCAGGGTGTCCACAGTCAGGGCTCGTGGAGAGCTGGTCAGGTCTGTGGCACTTGGCAGCCTTCCCCTCTCCAGGCCACCGGTTTGTTCAGTCTCTCTGTGCAGGTCACATTCGCTGTGCTTCTTATTTTTCTCGCTTTCCCCTGGGCTCTCTTTAACCCCTCTATGTCCTCCTTGAAGGATGGTGCCTAAAATGAAGCGCAGCCTGGCAAGGCAGGAGGACCTCTCCACACACCTTCCATCCTGCACCCCTCTCCCAACCGCCCCACAGGATTGCTTCCCACCCCCACAAGGGTTTGAGGCTGCTGGCTGGTGCTGGGATTGATTGCCTCCATCCCTCTTGTGCTGCTCCTCACCCCGTCTTCGCTCGCTTGATGCTTCTTGCCAAAGCCTCAGCCTTTTTGCGCTTGTCCTCCTCGTACCCCACCGCTGGTCCGAGAGCACTTTGCAGATTTGAGGTCATTGTGAATTCTGCTCCTGCCTTTCGGCGCCTGCAGACCTTCCGAGGATGATGCTTTATGCGTGCCCACTCTCATAACATGACTCATTAGTAAAAATATCAGGCAGCCCCCGTTCACAGCAGCGTGCAGCAGCCCATTCTGTACCTTTTTTTTTTTTTTCCCCAGACACTCAAGGAATACTGCTCATTCGTTGTAGGTTTTCAGACAAGACCTGTCATCTCATTACTGCCTTCATTTGAGAGTGCTTTCCCCAGACGAGAATGTCATTTGCAACCATCTTGCTGAAGCCATACGTTGCAACGCTTGCTCACTTGGTTGTTATGTTGTCTAAGAAGGAAACTGGGTTGGTTGCACATGATTTATTCCTTGTAAACACGTTAGCTGCTTTTTATCCTCATATTTTTCCGTGGGTTTGCAGATTGCTCTGATTATTTGTCAAGTAATGTTGAGAGTTTGCTGAGCACCGTTGAGTGGCAAAGAGATCCCAGGCTGTTCCTTCAGAAAGATATTTACTCTTTTTTCAGTCTTCTGGGACCTCCCCCATCCTTCAGGAACCTCAGCTCTAACCGCTAATGGCTCTGAGACTCCTTCAGCCAGATCCCAAAGTACTCCAAAGTTAATTTCCTCAGGTCCATCAGATAATAGCACAGTTATTAGGTGGATGCTTGCTCTCTAGCTGCAGCACCTCTCAGGTAATGGAAGAAATGGATTCTGATACTTAAATATTACTTAAAATAACAATACACTGATTATATTCATTTCATATCACAGCTGTTGGATAGCACTGCTTCAGATTTGGTGTGTGCAAAGCACCTGAGGCACTGGCATAGCTCCCTTTCAACTTCATCTAATGCAGCACAGACGTTGTCAGTGAGGTTGATGGTCTGTGTGATTCAGTTGTTGCCTTGTTCTTACCGTGCACGGATATTGATATTTTTCCCACCCCTTTTATTAGGAGCCATTGGCAAGAAAAAGGCAGGGAAAGAAAAAAAAATTCTGTTGGATGCCTTTGACTTTTCAGAAACACAAGCAGGTCACCAGAGCAACCTGTCAAACTTTACATCTTACTCATTTGCACGGGAAGCAAATTGGGGCAGGAGATGGTGTTTGGTGTTGGTAGGTGCCTGGTGCAGCAGGGACAGCCTGCGGCCTCTCGGGGTGCCTGCGGTAGGAGGAGTAGATGTTCATTCATGGAGGACTGATACCATCCCTGGCTGTAGGACACTGAACACACTGCTTATGCAGCTGGAGGAAGGGAAGGCCGCTGAGTCAGTTGCAGATAGATATGGAGCCAGATGACTTCAGATCTTGGCAGGTTTGGGTTTTTTCTCAGGAGGAGAGGATCTTAAGCACCCAGGAGGCCATAATTTCTATTAATGAGAGGGGTTTTTTTAAGCTACAGGCCATGTTTTTTTTTACTGTTGGGTCTTTACCTATGGCAGCAGCTCATATTACAGAATCATAGAATCATCTGGGCTGGAAGAGACCCTCGGGATCATCGAGTCCAACTATCTACCCTACTCTAAAGTTCTCCCCTACACCATATCCCCCAACACCACATCTAAACTGTTCTTAAACACATTCAGGGATGGTGACTCAACTACCCCCCTGGGCAGCCTATTCCAATGCCCGACCACTCTCTCTGTGAAGAATTGTTTCCTAATGTCCAGTCTAAACCTATCCTGGCGCAACTTGAAGCCATTACCCCTTGTCCTATCATCTGTAACTTGGGAGAAGAGACCGACCCCCACCGCTCTACACCCTCCTTTCAGGTAGTTGTAGAGAGCGATAAGGTCTCCCCTCAGCCTCCTTTTCTCCAGGCTGAACAACCCCAGTTCCCTCAGCCTCTCCTCATAAGGCTTACTCTCCAGACCCCTCACCATCTTTGTTGCCCTTCTCTGGACCCGCTCCAGCACCTCAATGTCTTTCTTGTGGTAGGGGGCCCAAAACTGGACACAGTACTCGAGGTGAGGCCTCACCAGTGCCCAGTACAGGGGGACGATCACCTCTCAGGCCCTACTCACCACGCTGTTCCTGATACAGGCCAGGATGCTGTTGGCCTTCTTGGCCACCTGGGCACACTGCTGGCTCATGTTCAGCCGACTGTCGACCAACACTCCCAGGTCCTTCTCTGCAAAAACCAAGGCTCTTCAGCGCAAGCGCCTGGTGGTATCAGGAAACCGAGGGGGCTGCGGTCAAACTCTGTGACCCACCCAGCCCCACGAGCTGCACAAGTGTGGGGCAGGTCCTCCCCGGGGGAACCCCCACCTGCAGCACCCCCCACTGTCACCAGCGGAGCAGAAGCGTGAGAAAAAGAGGTATTTTTACCTATTTGTTGCAGGCGAGGAGCTGAAACAACTACTGAAGTCCCTCATCAGACTGAAATGTAAAACCTGAGCTGTCTTCTCCAGATACTCTTTTTCTTGCTCTCTCCCAGTAAAGTGGAAGATTTCAGGTTCTTGGCACCACCTCAGCTCATATAGCACAAAGCACACACAAGCACTTTATTTACAGTGCAGCACAGACCTGCAGATATTACACAGCGATATTACACAATTACTTATAGATGCCTGTGTTGAAACTAAATGAAAATTATTATTTATTGAGAACTTCTCGGCAGTCCCTGGGATTAAAGAATATAATAACCAGTAGCATTTTACGCCAAACATTGTGTTAACAGAAAGAATACTATAGTATAGGTATTGACAAAAGAGTATTTCATTTAAAGGGCTGTTAGACTACGAGTACATGAAGTCCAGCTTCAAAGGAACCCTAAATATCAGGGTAGAGCAATTTCTACAGAGGCATCCTGCCACTTTTGGGGAAGATGGTCAGTAGACGTGTGCCAACCACCCATCCAGCAGCTCCTCTGAATTTGCTAACTGGTTCTCTCAGTGTCTGTCTGCAAGGGGAAATTGCTATCATTGGAACAGAAAGGTTTTGCAGAGACAGGGATTTGTCTCCATTACCTTGAGCTTTCTAGAAGTGAGGTGTCCAGCCCGCAGTCGGTGAGGTGAGAGGCAGCCAGAGGGGCAGGTGGCCCACCTCTCCTGGGCACCTCCTGAAGGGGATGAATTACTCTCTGGAGGTGCTCATTATTTTTTTTTTTGCACTGACTGTGGAGAGAACCTTTAATGTGGGAGAGCAATTATGAAGTGGAATTCAGA
This sequence comes from Calidris pugnax, assembly GCF_001431845.1. Classification (NCBI taxonomy): domain Eukaryota; kingdom Metazoa; phylum Chordata; class Aves; order Charadriiformes; family Scolopacidae; genus Calidris; species Calidris pugnax. Next base: position 4,573,435 of record NW_015090902.1, on the reverse strand, counting down.
CTGTACGATTTAAAAAAAAAAACAAAAAAACCTGTTAGTGACCCAGCATAAACTGGTTCCTTTACATGCATCCTCCTGTCACTTTGTCACATCCTTGTATTGAGACAGTTGCACAGTTAACCCGTGAGTCCCCAGCTTTGCTAGATGGTTCTAAGAGCTTTAGCTCATTAACACCACCCTGGGCTCAGCGTGGCCCTGGGCTCTCTGCGTGGCTGGGTGTTGAGATGTCCAGCTCCTCTCAGCCGGTGGGAGGGACGCTTGTTCTGCTCCTCTGGTTCTTCACTGAATGATGCTTCTCCACCCATCGCACGCTGCTCTGCAAGAGGGAGCCAGCTGGGGTGATGGGGCCTTTCTGCTGGGTGAGGAAAAGGCAGGGAGAGGCAGGGACACGCACACAAAAAGCAGAATTGTTCTTGAAAACATGATGATAAGGAGTAAAGTGGCAAAAAACATTGCAGGCGTCCTTCCACGGCAAACACTCCTGGTGTTTAGTTTCTCCTCTTGATGCTGTGCATCAAATTCACAGTCAAATTCCAGTGGGGGATGAAACATGACAAATAATCCCTTAGGTGAGCTCCAGGGCTAACGAATGGGATGTAACCAGCAAGCGAAGGGGAAGGAGACCCTGAGTTACCTGATGGAAGGGTAATTCGCCACCTCCTGCAACCTGAGGCTGCCCTCACTCTCACTCCCTTAGCTCACAGACAGACAGACAGACATGCAGAGAGAGTCGGTCACAGCTCCCCATGCTGTCAGGGAAGACAGAGCAGGAGACAGCAGATGGGACAGAAATGTGGAGCCTCACCAGAAGCTCAGCAACACTCTGGTTGTGTCGGCAGCAGCCAAGGGACTCTCGTGCCATCAGAGGGTCACGGCGAGGCAAAGGTTTTGGTGCCGGTTCCTCCACCCTTCCTCTCCTCACCTACAGCCAGGGTCTACCACGGCGGAGCTGAAGAGCCCCTGGGGGAGCAGGACAGCCCTACGTGCTTCTTCTCCCTCAGGGCAAAGCTTGTTTTCTGAAGAGAAATACGGCTGCGCTGTGGCAGGGTGTTTGTGCAGTTCCCAGACAGTGATGATTCTGTCCAAGCCTCTTTGCATTTTGGCTGTATATGCCACCATCCCTTTTGGGCAGAGAGTTTCAAGTTCCTGTAATTCATTACTGAAGAACATGCAGTGAAGGGCAAACCAATTTGTTACTTGTTTTTTTTTTTTTTTTTCTGAAAAAAGATTAGAAACCTTTATCAGCAGCCTCGCTATTTCTTCCTCCCTCTGGTTTAAATAACAGCAACAAGATACAGCCCCTTCCCCCAGCCAGGAAAACTACAGAAAAAATAAAAGAAACCTCAAACACGCAGTGCTTTTATGTGTCAGGAAACCATCCACATTCCTTCAGCTCATCTTGAAGCACCTTCAGGCAGTTGCCAGGTGGCAGGGAGGAGGTGGCTTCCCCAGGACCCCTCTCTGCTGCCTGTGCAAGGAGCTAAGGGCACTGGCAGACACGGCCAACCCTTCCATGGCTAGTGTTAGCCCAGCCAAATCTCACCACCGTTTCTGAATGGACACACAGATGGAAGGCACCTACTGAGAGCTGGTTGAAGCCCTGACTCCACTTGGCATCAGACACCTCCCTGGACTGCCCTGCCTCCAGTGTCTCCCTTGCAAGATGGATTTCATCGGTAGGATGCTGGGGGTTACATGAAGTTCCTAAAAGCTTTCGAAAAGGTGTGGATCGTTGGTTTTAAAGGACTTAGCACTTCTAAAGAAAGTCACTTGCAAAAATGCCAGTCAGGAGGTGAAGAAACCACTCTTTCTGGGCCCTTTAGGACTGCTTTTACGCTTACGAACACACTCACTGCAGAGAGAGGATTAAAAGTCTGCGACACACCGTAACTCATCATTACACACTCAGTTAAAAACTGAAGTGAACACAGCTCCAGGAACCATATTAATCTCCCGTTTGATTAAACTACCTTTCAGCTGCTTTATTAAATTGCGGCAGTCGTAGAAGAGTAACCAGAAAGTCATATGAAAGACAAGACTGATTTAGAGGGTTGTTTTGTGTTGTCATTGACGGCTCGTAACTAAGAGGGGAAAAGGCGCTTCATCCAAGGTAGGAAAAGATGTGACAGGCATTAATGTATCTCTTTTTTTTAGTTTGTTTGGTTGTTTGATCACTCATGTATTCCCAGGGAAGTGCCGTGGCACTGCACTGGTAAAACCATTTCCCAGTTAAATCACTGTGGCCGTGTTGGGCTAGAGCTGGGGAGGGGAATCACGGCTGTCGCGCAGCTCTGCCGCTGGAAAGCCCTCTGCACAGTTTGCCATTGAAAAGGTGATGTGGGCACAGAAAGTGTGGAGATGGCAGCTCCCACACAGCACCAGTGCCCCCAGTTTTACTGGTGGCATTAATTACAGCAGCACCCGAGACGTCAGCTGAGGCCGGACTTCCACGCGTCTAACACGCATGGTCTAAAATGAAGGGCTTCTCAGCAAGGGACGGGTGGCATGAGGGGTAACGCTGCCAGAAGCACCTCCAGGCTGTGTGGTACCTCCACCGAGGGCCATAACAGAGACACCATAAACTAGGGAACCAGCTCTGTGCCACACGAAGTGTCAGAGCAGCTGAAGGACAGAAGACAACCCACTCAAGTTATCCCATTCTCCAGCCTGCAGCACATCTGCCGTATAAAAAGACTTGCATGTAATTTAAGGGGGGAAAAAATGAATGTTCTTGTTTGTGTTCTGTCCTTAGTTCGATATACAAATTAAAGGCTGAGTGTCACGATGGCATTGCCACTGCCTAGCAAGTGACGGAGTGTCCGCTGATCGGTAACTGCTCCGGTTCACCTTCTTGGTCTGTGGCATACTTGGAGATGCACAATCTGCAATTCTACAATCTCCATCTTTAGAGAAAAATAATGCTCTAGAGTGGTAATTTTGATGCAGAAACATAATTGCCAGAAGATGCCTGAAAAGATGTCAGAGACATTGTCTTCATTTTATACTTCCCTTATGAGTAAATGAGTGTTACCTTGAGTTACTGTCCCAGGCTGTCTGTCCTGATGGAAGAAGATAGAAATTCTGCTTTAGACAACTGAGTATATAGATGTGAAAGAGTTTTTCATAAAACATTCAAGGGAATTTAATCGACTTTATTTAGCACCGAGATCAAGCTTGAATTCTCTCTGCTATTCATTAGCAATGCCATTTATCTCCAACAGCTCTCCAGTCCACGGTACAGCTATTTGAAGAGAATACCAGCGATGTTTGATTTTCTGATTATTTAATACTTTCATTTTGCCTGCCTTTAGGAGGTGGACTCAGGAATACAAACCAAACAGCTACAAAATCTCTCGGGATTCCTTCTCAAAGAATAAAATAATTAACTTGAGATATCAAGACGTAATTCAAACTGGAGAAGTTACAGCTGTTAGAAGTGGATTAGTTCAGTGAAAATTGTTTGGCATCAGGAGATATTAACCTATATTTGGCTGATATTAGAGGTAAAACCAACCCAATAAATTTTATGAGATGGCTTTTAACGTGTATTTGTAAAGAAGGTCTAATATTTTCTAGCTTAAATAGTACCTCTATTTAAATATTTTAACATGCTAGAGAAGGTAAAAAGTAATTCCTGGAGTGTAATTTCTCAAACATAACAATTTATGTGCCAAATGGAATCCATTGCGGATGTTTCTCAAAAGCTTTGCAAAACTAAGTGAAGCAGCATTAACCTCCCTGAGCTCACCAGGCCCCCGACTTTCATCAGCGTTCAATTGTTGATGAATTGCCAGCATTTTTGAAGTAAAAGCCACATAAACAAAAGCACAAATATGTTTAAAATGTAAATGCTTTTTGGGGGAGATCAAGGAAGAGATTAAATACCTCAGTCTGGCAAAGGATATAAGGATGTCCCTCGAACCCCCCTTTGACTTCAATAGGACATAAACATATGGTTGAAGCTCAGAGCTTTGAAGATTGAATTCACGGGCAGGTTTGAGAACTGCAGCACAGAGCAGTATCCTGCCTGGATTTTGGGAGCCCTGCCACGGCCTGAGCCTGCAGGCTGGAGTTAGATGTCTATATATATAAACATAGCAAACTTAGGTAGGCACCCCGACTGTGGGGAGGGGACGGGGGTGAACTTAGCTAATAGGTAATCAGGAGGAAAAAGTCTTGACCTTGTCTGAACTGTGAATTTGGGCTTCTTGCTGTAGTGGATGCAGAGCTGGGACAGGTTCATACAGCCAACCTCCTCCTTCAGGAGTCAGGAAAAAATACATACTCCTCATGAGGTTCATTGGCATGACAAAGTAAAATGGGAACATCTCAGTGGTCAAGTTATCATTCATTTTATTCTAGAATGTCTTCTGAAAATTATATTGCTATTACACAGCTTTAGTCTGACACGAGAGTTCGTATTAGCAGAGTAATGGCACTGAAAACAGCTAATGACCTTATATTCATGTTGCATGGGGGCAGGAAATCAGTTAATAAAAATACAGCTGCCCCAAACCATATGCATTGATTAAAAAAAGCAATAAATATGGCATATTGAGGGTGGTGGCGGGGGTCATGCTGCATTTCTTCAATCAATGTGATTAAATGCTTTCCAGATGTATCATTCTTATTTTTGTCAAAGGGATCATGTATTTTGTTTCATTTCTGGTGGGTGAAGGCAGAAGATGGAATATTCCAGTAGATGATTTTTTTTTTAAATGAAAACAGAAGGCTATAGATAATGGAAGTAATTTGTGGTAAAAAAAAAAAAAAGTGAAAAATTTGTAAAAAATGACCTTGTAAACACTGAGAGACAGTTCTTGGAGGGAGTGAGAAAGGGAAACAGGGGCAAGAACAATTTAAAAATCAAAAAGGGTAAAAATTTCAACCTGATTCAATTTGTGGTTTGTAATGTTGCAATGAGAAATCTGAAGACTTCAAAATATTCAGCTGTGTAGGATGCCCCTTAGTGGTTGAATATAAACACTGTTGACAGAAGAAATAACACGAAAAAAAAAACCCAAAATAATATTTGTATTTATTAACTGAGAACAAAGGGTTTTAAACACTAACATATGTACAGAAGAGTCTACAAAGCCATATTTACATAAAACATCAGAAACAGTTGGAAAAATGCAAACCAATACTAAGAGAACATTCCTGAATAAGCCGTTGCATTCATTGAGTGAGAAGAACATGAAAACAAGGGAAGAGGAGAGTAAGGAGGGTCTATCTCTGTTTTTATTTTAATCAGAATCGATATTATGGCAGGAGTGGGCTTTGCAGAGGAATGTGATCAGATACTGAACTCTGCAACGAAACCCAAGACAACATTTTTACCGATACTTTGTAGAGCAGAGAGTTTCTGTAGAGAATTCCGAAATTATCTGGTCTGGTGCCACGGTTCCTTCCCAACACCATATGGATGGTGTCGCCTCCGGCCATCTCCGCTGCTGCAGAAGGCTGCCAGCTTGGGTTACAACATACAAACACTGCTACACAAAAGGCATCAACAAACCTTTAAGGTTCAACAGGAAAGGTTAGAGCTCACAAATTCCATAATACAAACAAATGTCCATATCTAGTTAGATGTAACGGCCCAGAGAGTCTAACAGAGATTATTTTTATTTGGTCTAACTCTTTCCAAGAGGAATATATTGCTTCTAACTTTTCCTTTTCAAAACCAGTCTCCACATGGGAGTCAATCTGCAAAAGCTGCAGCCAGGTGACACTAACGAGGCATGGCACCCCCATCGATCTGTTTACACCTACCCCCACTTTTACTGCCATTTATACCTTTAGATCCCTCTCTGTCTATACACTGGATAACACAATAAGTCCATTGTGTTTACAGACAGTTTGTTTGATTTGGAAATCCGATGCCTCTGCTAGCTGCCATTCTTTTTTTTTTTTTTTTTCCTTTCTTGAAGAAGCGTCTAATTCTTCCATCTTTTTAACTTTGCAGGTGGAAATCACAGCTGCGAAGTGTCCGGTTGCCAGCGCAGTGGTACCGGGGGCAGAAAAGCCACGGCTCAGCGCTGCTGACACGAGTCTTTACAGCTCGGATCGCATCCCAGCGCAGCTTAACGGGTCAAGGGAAGCCTCTTAGTCTGAGTTAGCTGGTGTGTGCTGTAGCTGGATATCCCGATCCCAAACATCCCCAGCAGCAACGCCGTGCGCTGCAGCAGCGTGTCTGATGAGTTGATAACGATTTTTCCTGCAGCTTGAGTCTGTGGGAGAAAGGGGGGGAGTCAGGCGCCCATTCAGCTGAGTGCAGGACAAAAAGCAGCTCTTCGGAACCTACAAAGGACTTTTTTCTTCTCCATGTGATTTAATACAGTAGGACTCTGCTTTCTGCTCAGGAGTATCAGGCGACAAACCATTGCACAGTTTGGAAGGCCCCCTTTTTATCACTTTTTGTAAACAAAAGGACATATTTCTGATGTGAGTTTTCTTTCATTTGCACCTCATGGATTTGGGTGACTTTAACGGGGTTCCCTGCGGCTGCTGGGCTGAGAGGGAGAGCTGGATCAAGCGGGGAGGCTTAGGCATAAAGGAGAAGGGACCTTCTTGTTCCACAAAGTACAAAGATCCCCTCCTTCCCACAGATCAGCTACTAACACAGTGATGCTCCCTTGAATGTTAAGTTATTCACTCAGGAAGGCAAGGCTAAAAGGCACCAGAGACATCTTTTATTAGCTCCACAGGTCGGACTAGGCCCAGCAGACAAGTTTTAACACAGTCTCCTTGTCAAGTCCAACAAAGAAGCAGTAAATGTCAATCAAAGTAAAGCTAAAAAATTAATTATTTACTGATTATATGAATAAAAATGAGAAAAAACATCAAGTTACTGTGGCTTGCCTAGTACATATGATGCACTGACCAAGAAGCCGAAATACAGCTGCAAGGACTCCCTTGAGAGCAAACCACAAATTCCTGCACATATTGGTGTTATGAGCTAAAACATATCACACATCTTTCCAGTTGCAGTATTTCTTATATGAAATTATGACTAGGCCTCAAATAATGATTTTTTAAAATGCTTTGATTTTTTAAAATGCTTGCTTTCCCTGGCAGTCCACAGTCGGAAAGCACAGCACCACTAGCAGGAGCGACAGATTCCAAGGAGCCTGACTTTCACTTCCAGATTCTAGGTTTTTTATGTGAGCTTAAATCATCAGAACTCAGTGCTCTGAGCTTGGTAAATGTGGCTGATAGCGTGGCTACCTCAGCAGCAGAATAAATAAACACAAAAGAAATTTCAAATAAAACTGCTATGTGAGATGGTATCAAAAGATGTGCAGGGAGGTGTGAAAGAAATTCATTGTGAGGACAGAAACACAGTATCCTTAGCTCAGCCTCTCAGCTATTCAGCTATCACCTCTCAGCCACTATAGTCTATGATTTTGGATGCAGATCACATTTGTAAGAGCTGTGAGATTCTCCAACAAAAGGATATATACCCTGTAAATATCAAAATATGGAGTACAATAAGGAAGATGCTCTACTTATATATTTTTTGGCTGTTTTATTCTCAATTATTTTGCTGATTTAAAACATTTTCTGTGCATGCTTTTATTTTTTCTTCATATAACGATTAATACCCTGATCCCTCAATATTCCAGCGGTCAATACTGTTTAAGGTTTCTTTATCATAACCACAGAGGCTGCCTGAAGTGTTCCACCAACAGCTCATCTGAGTTGCGTAGGAAACCATCGCTCTCCTCACCACTAACTTTTTCCTACTGCCCCAAACACACAAAGCCATTGCAAGAGAAAATGATGGAGAAGTAGTTTCTGTTTAAGCACTGCAGAAACATAAACTCCTTCCAAGTATTCTGCATTTGGTATTCCAGCATGATGCCAATTATTAAAAATTATCATAATTCATTTATTTTTTCAGCAGAGGCTTAATTAAGTCTTCTTTGAGTTAAGTTAACCCACCGGAAGCCAGTGTTCCCTAGGGTTCATCATGCAATAATTTGAAATAAAACCAGTGTGAGTAAGAGAAATAGTGGCATTTCAAAGATCTAATTAAAAGCAGAAAAAAAAAGACAAAATTTTCATACCTGCAACAACCTTATGTACCCAGGTGTCATTCTCCGGAGAGGAATAACCATGATTTCTGAGTCTTCGTAGAATTTCAGCCCCTACAATTTTAGAACACAGAAAACATGACTAAATCCAGGGGATTTTTCACAAGTTGACCCCTCGATGAAAAAGAAGGTTAGATCTAATATGGTTCACTACAATGCCAAAACTACTCCAAGAAGCACGGTATGCAAACATATTTTTCTCCCCCCACCTGATGCTCTTTTCCTGGAGCCTTTGAGGCGCGCAAGGTCCCAGGGGTATATAAAGCCCAGCCGAGTTGCGTAACGTGTCAGATGGGATCTGTCTGCACCACTTAGGTGTTGGCAGGGCCATAACCGTCCCGCCTGGGGCCAGGTATGTCTTCCAATATTGGAAACCGCTCCAGGAATGCCTGAAGCTCATTAAGAGAGCAGCGCGACAGCTGACCTCCTTAAGAACAAAAGGCCCTAAGCCTGCTTTATAGATAGCACTGGACATAAAAAAAGGAGGTCATTATAGCATTTGGTATCGTAGAGCAACAATGCAAATAGGATTGGATAGCTTTTATATAACTTAGAGCATGTATTTATACCCACAGGACGACCTGACTGGGTGGGAAGCTTAATGCAGCCATGACCCCAGTGGAAAGGATGTGTTAATGCAACAGGGTATTTGAAGGCACCTTGAGAAGTAAGTTTTCTTTTCTGATAGTGTTCTCTTTTACTCAGCATTATGCACATTCTTGCACCTTTCTCTGCTGCTAAAGATTTACCACTAAGAAATACCTAACATAATACTTATTATTACTGTTATTACTATTTTCTGTTAACAGTGATTTATTTTCACTGTAGTGAGCTTGGAGTCAGTTCTGCTCCTGGAGCCATACAGTGCACAATGTGAGGTATGGGGGCAAAATCTAATCCATAAAATTTCTCTTTCTTTTAGGAGTGTCCATGGATAGACTGTGCTGAGAAAGCTCCTTCTTCCCATTCTCAATACATAAGCCTGGAACAAGGATAGCAAGGCAGACTTTGGCTCCAGTTGCAGTCATAGCTATAAACATGCAGGGTAAAAATCTTCAGGTGGTGTAAGTCAGCAGAGCACCAGTGCTCACAGTGAGCCCACCTGGGCTTTCATCACAAGTGCTCCACAGAACAGTGCTGATTTACACCCCTTTAGTCTCTGCCACGGCAGCCTAAAGTGCTCTGAGAATGTTGATGGTTGGACAAGATGATCTTTAAGGTCCCTTCCAACCTAGAAGATTCTGTGATTTTGTGATTCTGAGAAACATTCCTGCTGTAAAAGAGCAGAAACATGAAATCTTTCTGCTTGGAGGAACACTCTACATTAGGTATTCCACAACAATACCACTTCATCAAGAATTCTCGTAACTCATTTACTTTTCAGCAGATGCTTAATTAACGTTATATGAAGGAACAGGGCTGTTTTCTTCTGAGGCCCTGGCTCACACAGCATGCAGTGGGCTGGTCCCGTTCTCCTCTGGCCACACCATGTTTGTGCCACACGAACCCCATTGGCACTGGTGGCACCAAACAGGCAACTTGAGTCGAACTCCTCCTATATGATGTTTTTTGTCAGTCTTGGGTTGATGGTTGGACTTGATGATCTGACAATCAGCAATCTGACAATTCCATGATTCTGTGATCTTGTCTGCATTCAAAGTAAAACCTACTTCCTGCTGTATCGGAGTCTCAGGAGCTGCAAAAAAAGTGTGTCACTAACAATTTCTGTCAATCTGTGTGTAATTCTTTCCGCCGGGAGAACGGCAGTGAGACTCCTGTGGCACGGTATTCAGAAAGGGAGAGCTCTCCAACCAAGTTTCTTTGTGCAGAAAATAAAAGGGAAAGAGTATGCCTTGAATGCCACAGCTGTCTGTAAAAGTGGTTACTTGGCCATGCTCAACGCAGCTGAATTGTAGAGCGTTTTCCATAATTGCAGGTGTTACCAAATCTGAATTGCTTTCCCGAGGACTCTGAAAAAATAACCCTCCCAGGCTGTTTCAGGAGTACTTTGAACAAACAAGGGGCTGCCTCCATCCCTGTGGAAGTTGAAGCCTCTGAGAGCTGAGTCCCGACTGCCGTGAGGCAGAGATGGACGTGCCCCTCCTGGGCAGGGGACGGGCAAAGGGAGCAGGAAAAGCAGAAGCAGCAGAGGGCTCTCTTGGCAAACATGGGGAGACCCCAGGTGCCGTGCAGACCACTCTCCTCGTTCCTCTGCTCACGCCTCCACTGCTGGGTGGAGACACTGGTTTCTAATGGGCATCAAGAATGCAAATGATACGCTGACAACCTCCCCATCCCAAAATGAAAGGGGAGGGACACTTTGAACCCAGCTGTCAATATTCACCACCTTGTGCTCTATTTCCACTCAGATGATGGTATTAGATGTTCCTTCACTGTAATCCTCTGCCTCTGAGACCAGGAAGGGCTATTTCCCCAAATGCAGCAGGAACCAACCACCAGGAACATCTTTTCACAGTGTTAGCAGCCCCCCCTTGACTAGCACTTCCCAAAAAGCAATTTGTGCCACCTGTGAGTGCACCCCTGCCTCTCTGGAGCACAGTGCATGGACACTCAGGTTAGCATTGCCCACCAGCTGTTAGCATTGCTCGGTGGCAAACAGCAGGGCAAGTATGGCAGCACGGGGCTCAGGCCCCCGCTCCTTCAGCAGGTTTTGTGGCCCACACCAAGCCCGTGCTGTTGACCACTCCAATACAGATGACTGAAATATTTAGGCTGAAACTACACTGTAATCATACAATCATTTAGGTTGGAAAAGACCATGAAGATCATCAAGTCCAACCATAAACCTAACACTGCCAAGTTACCACTAAACCATGTCCCTCATGACCACGTCTACATCTCTATTAAGTACCTCCAGAGATGGTGACTCAACCACTTCCCTGGGCAGCCTGTTCCAGTGCTTGACAAGTCTTTCAGTGAAGAAATTGTTCGTAATATCCAATCTGAACCTCCCCTGGCACAACTTGAAGCTGTTTCCTCTTGTCTTATTGCCTGTGACTTGGGAGAAGAGACCAACCCCCACCTGGCTACAACCCCCTTTCAGGTAGTTGTAGAGAGTGATAAGGTCTCCCCTCAGCCTCCTTTTCTCCAGGCTGAACAACCCCGGCTCCCTCAGCCGCTCCTCACAAGACTTGTGCCCTAGACCCCTCACCAGCTTCATTGCCCTTCTCTGGACACGCTCCAGCACCTCAGTGTCCCTCCTGTAGTGAGGGGCCCAAAGCTGGACACAGTATTCAGGGTGCAACCTCACCAGTGCAGAGTACAGGGGGATGATCACTTCCCTAGTCTGCTGGCCACGCTGGGGTGATGGGCACCCCCCATTGCGAGGGGAAGGTGGGCTGCACACCTGCAGAGAGGAGGCTCTCGCCAGCACAAAGGCACCTAAAGCAACGTGGTGGCAAGTGTGCACGGTCACTGGGATCAGTTACTTGTGACCCACCATACGCTCAAGTAGTTGGAGCTGTCTCCCAACAGTCGTTGCTCCTACCCGATGGATAACTACTGCAGGTAGAACGCTGCAGGGCATTGCCTACGTGTGGTCACATTTCTGAACAATACACTGTTTTAAAGCAAAACTCTCCACTGGCTTTGAGGGTCACTAAGCTTGATTTACTCCAGGCCTTCCACACTGAGACAGGGGCAGCACTTTAAATGAGGATTTCTTGTAAAGCACACGCAATTTTCATTCTATACCTGGACAACAATAGCAAAATGCATTTTTTTTAATTCATAATTTTGAAAATAATTCAGATATTTAAATAAAGAAGTATTTTCCATCCTTAAAGATGCCAGGGTGGAGGAACAGGGCCAGAATTCTGAACCTACCCATGGCTTCCACTGTGGCTCTTTGGGTGGGATAGGAGTAAACACAAAGTGCTGTCACTGTGGCAAATAAATAAAACAAAACATATAAAGAAAACAAACCAGCAAATCTTCCTCTACACACAACTGTATGACTAATCCTGGGCTTTTTGACTTCAATGGTTATTAGATCTGAGAGTACATCCTCACAAATCATTCTGTGCACTACTTAAAAATTAAAGCTAAGCTAAAAGGATTTTTGCCTAAAGGGTAACTAAAACACCAGCTCTGTAGGGGCAACGGGGCTGGGAACTGTCAGCTCATAGAAGAAAGAAATGATCCTGCCCCAAAGAGCCTACAAACTGTGGGGAGGCAGATGGATGCCACCAGATGGAGGAGCACAGGGAAAGAGACAAAATACGGCTTGGCATGCAAGGCAATGTTCTCAGCTCACTCACAGTCAGACTGTTTCCAAATTTTTGTAGGCGTTGCAGCAAAGCACAGTGCTAAGGAGGAATGTGAAGGTGGTTAATTAATTTTAAGATGATAAAGCAGGCAAGGAACGGGAACAATGTTAGTCATATTGTTGCATTACACAGTAATATCTTTGCGGAGCACAAAATTAGGGAGATGCATTGGAATATGTTGATGACAGCAGTAGGAAATACTGTCAATAAAAGAAGACTGGGACACTGTGCAGATGAGCTGAGACACAGACAGATAATTGCAGATAGTTCAGTCCTCAAAGTCATCTAAGGTTACAGATAGAGAGCAGCAAGAGATTGTGTTGCTGAGGCTTATGGAGTTACCATTGAAGTAGCTTAAACTACTCATTTATTTCCTGCTGAGAATTGACTCGCTCACTTCCCACAGCTCCACTGCCAAGCGGATACTCCTGAATTTGCAGCCTGCCTATCCATGGCGCTTTGATGCCATTGAGGGGCGAAATAATAGAAACCCACAAAAATTTAACAGCAAAAGACTTAAGAGCAGAAAATCAAGTTAATTTCTGCAACAGGGAAAGGAGAACTTCTGCCATGAAAGAAAATTTCGTGTTCGAAATTGCTGCAGTTTGTATCTGTTAGAAACTACGGGGTGGGGGGGAAATAATAATCCTGGAATGTTTTTTTGAAGTATTTTGAAAGCAAAGGCAGGTACTGGCAGCAGCGTCGGTGGAGCACAAAGGCACCAGCACAGCTCATCTGGAACCTGGTTCTGGTCAAGCAGGGCTGGATCCCTCTCTCCTAACCCCAGACATGGCAAGGGCAGATGCCTGCCTCAGAACTACCTGCTCAAAAGTCCCGTTGTAATTTACCTATTCCAGATGTTTACGTTAAGATCAGGGAAAGAAGCGATGCTTGATAGCACGGTGAGTTAATACAGCTGGTGCAGACACAGACATCAACAGCGGAAATGCTGCCAGTCATGTGAGGTGCACCTCACAGATTAGAGCAGGAGAATTCAAAATAAAGCTGGTAGGAAGAAAGGCTACTAAGATGACCAAAGCAAATGGAAAGTATGCATTACAAGAAGAAGTTTTAAAAAAAAGTTTAAACTCACAAAAGGAGGATTGTCAAACCCTCCCTCTCCTCTTAGGTACTGATGAACAGTGATGATGTACTTGAACGCTGATTTCTGCCTCATTCTCCAACGACTGGATGCAGTCAACAGCCTGGCTTCATCTCCCCTCACTCAGGGGAGGTCTTCATAGAGGAAAAGCAATGCTGGTAAAACTGAGTGGCTCACTGCACGTGGAAAAGCCAACACAGGTGAAGGAATGCATTTAAGACCCTGTATAAACAGGCACTATCTGATCTGATGTGCAAGTACAGCATCTTGGGGGGGAGAACACCATCTCCAGTGTCCCAGTAGACAGTCAATGTCCTACAGAACGTTGCCAGTCCTGACTGCTACTGATCCATAAGGGATCAGCTGGGTGAATAACCTGTCAGTTTTTCTGTAGCTAAGGTGTGTACTAGTAAAGATGTATTTATTCGTTTTACAACTGAAAACCAAAAAGACCCCACCACAATGAAAAAATCCAACCCCAAACCAAGAAGATAAACAATGGGCATTAACAGACTTGGGGTCAGGTCTGAAGACCTTAATGGAAGCTCGCAGCTTTCAAAAATCTCAAATCTGCCAGGCAGCGGACAGACTTCCGGTGGAGATCCAGAGTCCTATTTAACATGGGGAACAGCTGGCAATGGAGCTCCTTTTTTTTTTCACAAGTGTAATGCACTATCTTGCAATGATCCCACTATTCAGAGCACATACCAAGCACCTCAGCAAGTTAGCACTCTGGAAGGACACGCAATGCAGTCCTGACAGTTTGTGAAGAAGGTGGGTATCATCACTTAACATAATGTCATTTTTCAGCTACCAAGGTACCGCTGATCTGAAGGGAAGCCTATTGCACACCTGTGGACATCTCTGGATACAAAGACTCGCAAGACACTTCCTTCCTCAAGAGCACATCCACTTCTGCGACTGTGTGTGCCAATTAGCTGCTATTAATCCAAGACAGTATATTATTTGTTGCTCTAAAGGAGTGACATACGATGGCTGCTACTTTGCTAAGAAAGAAAATATTAAGCTCTTTCCTGTGAACAGCCTACAATTTCCTTTCCATTTAGGAGAGACGGAGCAAAGAGGGGTGAGCTTGTTAAAGAGCAAGGCATGTCCTCTCCCTCTGCTCTCCTCCCCAAAGTCCACTAAAATGGGTACCTACATCACGACACCCACCAGCTATTGGCTCCAGTGCCAGGCTGAACATGTGTTCCTGGCTAGCCAGTCCTCAGTGGGTGTTTTTCACTGCAAGAGTTGATATGAGAAATTGTATTACAATCTGTGACGAGAACTCTTCACGTTGTGTCCTCCGCTGCTTCTGTGCCTGATGAGAAAAAAGCTGGACTGTCAGATGCCACGTCCTCATGGGCATCCTTCACTCCATCTGCAGAGGGTCCCAGACCACGAGAGGCTCCGTTGCAGCGCCCCAGGTATCTTCTGCAGCTGGATACACAGCGTATAGCTATACTGACCCATGTATGGCTGCAAGACGGCCAACGCACGTATACACACAGCCTGGAGCCTTCTGAATTTGAACACTTGTTTGTAAAAGGCTGGATGGATCATTCCCAGCAGTTCTGTGTTGCTGCTGGGAAATCTTTGCATCATGAGCAGATGACTATGCAACTATCGAGCAGGGTTCTTCCTCCTCCTCCTCTCCATCCCACACCGCAACCCTGTTACACACATGCCAAATCTTCACTCTGTATCACACAAATAAGAGAGCTTAAGAAGCAGCCTTCTGACATGCAATTCCAGACGTGGAGGTATTTGGGTATGGCAGCAGAGGACAGAAGGCCACGAGATCTCCTGTGATGCCTGCGAATGACTGGGAGGTTTGCAAAAAACTGCCCTATTTCATGTATGAGAAAGACCCTAACATACAGTATCCTGCGCTTTTCTGTTGCTAGGAACATTAAGTTTGTTTCAGAGCACAGCAACAGTGTGAAAAAATAGCCACAAGAGGGATGGCTGGGGTACCAGGACCCTGGAACGGAAAAGGACTCATTCTGAGAAGACAATATAGATACATTGAAAGCATGACCACAATGTTGGTTCTAATTCTAAAGCACTGTTTCACAACAGAAGTGTACAAATTCAGTCAATCATTTTACTGGTATCTCTCTGTTCTTTTCAAACAAAATTTTCACATAGTCAAAATGTGTGGGTTCCCATATTCCATATGGCTTTATAAATTGTGAGTCATGAATCCTACAAAGACAGTTTGTGGGGGTTTTTCCCTTTTTTTTTTAACCCCTAAACTTTGAGATCTACACTTCAAAGAAGGTATTATCAAAATGTAAAATTTTATTGACATTTACCATTCCTGCATAAGCAAAAGTATCTGAACATCGAGAGGTTCTGAAGTCTTCCTTAGGGGTCTACTAGGAAAGTTACTTACGTTTAGTGCTAATGGATATCTAGATTTGTAACATCCAAAAATGGTTTCTAATTCAGAAACTGTAAATGCTTTGATCCATCCTTGCATATACAAAAGCCTGAATACACATTGCTGTATGCTGCGTTTTTCCAATGCAACAGGCTAATGAATTACTCCCTCCAAAACACAAAAGGTGTCTAAATTCTCTTGTAAGCCTTTAAACTGCAATATAAAATGATATAAGCTACTGGAGCTTTCCAAGGATGATAGAAAATGCTTTAAAGCTTTAAATTAAATTACATAGCTTTAGTGGTAACCTTGCTAGTTGAATTTCTGTTCTTGCACACTTTCTGACATGTTCCCTCGTTTTGTTTCCTTGTAATTGCCTTCACCTTGCCAATTGCATATGGTTCCCACCCCTTACTATCCGTATTCCTATTGCAATGTTCTAAGCCCTTAAAGAAACATCTATTATTTCTGGCATGGCCTTGTGCCAGCACAGTTGTGGTTATTCAACACGACTGGTAATCTATTCTTAGGCATAATCCTGTGTAAAGGTACATGTCTTATGTTGTGAACTCTCTACCTTAACACTGCAAGATTCTTTCATCAACGTGAGAAGAGGCCAAAACAATCTATGCAGGAAATAAAGCATGAAAAATACATTAATCAACAGCAGCTTTTCTATAACGTTTATTTTTTCATTAGGTGGCTTTTAATTCTGATTAAGTGCTGTGGCTGCCTGACTGTGAGGCCAAGCAGAAATGATTGAAACAGAATTCAAATGACGTCGGAGTGGAAAACAGAACCAGAGGGGGACAGCAGCAGCGTTCCCACTGAAGCACGATGCACTGAACTCAGCACAGAGCTCTCTCTTCAGAGACCGTATCTCCTGTGGCACAAACTAACGGCTCACAAGGACCAGATGGTATTCACCTCAGAGCTCTAAACCAACCGAAGGATGAAATGACACAACTGCGAGCCACGGTGGGCAACCTCTCCCTGGGAATTGTCTGTGTCAGGGGCTGGGAAGGTGGCTGATTTGTACAGAGGATTCCAGGGCTGATCTGAGGAACTACAGACCAGAGAACCTGGGCTCCTCATTGGGCAAATCAGTAGGGACCACTGCAAGGAACACAATGAGCAAACGCATGGAAAAATATATTGGGAACCACTCCATTAAGCTTTTGTAAAGGGAAGACACACTTTACAAGCCTATTGGCTATTTTTTTTGAGGAATAGGCTAATAAGCAGACAAGGTGTACCAGAGTGCGTTTTTAAAATTCAGCCATTTAAAAAAAAAAGCCCTTATAAAGGAAGTCTCATGGGCTAAGAAGATCCTCCTTTGAATGAATAAGCAATTAAAAGATATGAAAAAATAAAAGAAGTAGGAATGCAGAGTTTACCCACTGGAAGGAAATCACCAATGCAATCCTATGGGACTTTGGGCCAGGATCTGTGCTGCTCAGCAAAGTCCTAAATGACCTGGAAAAGGTGATGAACAATGGGGGAGGAGAGACTGCTGATTCCACTGTGTTTATCACAGGGACTCAAACTGAAAGCTGACTGTGCAGGGCTGCAGAAGAGCACTACGATCCTGGACAACTTGTGGTAAAATGGCAGATGAAATTCCACGGAGGGTATTGCAACGTGGTGCATGTAATTCCATAAACTGATAAGGACTGTTCAGGAAGGAAATAAAGAGTTCTATGACGATGTCAGCTCAGTACTGAGTAAGGGGTCAAAAAAGCATTGAATTATTTGGAAAGGACTAAGAACAAATCAAAGCACACTTCAAAAAATGCATGTTCAAAAACATGGGCAGTTCTGGCCTCCTATCTCCAAAAGGATGAAGCAGACCCAAAAAAGATATGGGAAAGGGCACAAAGGTTTTAACAAAAAGTAGGAGAAATTTCTTTATGAAGAACAGGACTTTTCCAGTTGGATGTGTTCTTTTATTCTTCTCCCTGCTTCCTTACCTCCTCTATATGTCTTCCTCTCCCTCACATTACTGTGTTCTTACCAACACTTCGATAGTCTTCCCAGGCCTGCAGGCAAATGCAGGTGTGAAAAACAAGCTGTTGGGATGTTCTTGCCTCACTCAGAGTTAGAGGGAGGGCTTCCTCTGATCTTCCCATAATCCTTCAAGGCAGGAAATGCATAAGGATTCACTGCCCCCCCACCGCCCCAAAATACAAAGGAAAAAAAATACTTCCTTTGAGTTTTTTACCTCCTTCCTCCATTGTAGCCTTGTCAACAAGATTTTTACTGATTATCAGACACTGACTTCTCCAGTTCAGAGGTGGAGAGACTGCTTTCAGTGCATGGCTTCCCTGTGAAGTAGGAGATGCTGTGGCAGATCATCCCACCTTGAAGTTACTTTCAGAGCTCACTGCAAACTCCTCCCATTTCACAGCTTGTAGGAATCTCAGCCAACTGCTTTTCCCGAATAGCCAGGTGGTACTGCCAGCTAAGCATGGTTCAGTCTTACCTCTCACTTATGGGAAGCTTGTGTCGACTTTATTTGGAAACTGGAGCACAGGTACTACAAGAGCCAGGGGGTGCAAACGCCCTGGGTGCTTCATCTTAAGATTTAGCTCTGACCGGCTTTTGGCTCCGATGGAAAACTGACTCCAGCTTGAGAGACACGTTTATGGATTCCCACTCATTTGAGCCAAAGACAGATACTCAGTCACTGAGACATGCACTGCTTCAATCCTTGGCTCGTACCACTTCAAAGACCGGTGCACAGCTCAGTTCAGGGGGAACAGGGCTGATGGGCTCAGGCTGGAAGCTGCTCTTCCCATAGGATCTACAAAGACTTTCCACGAGGTGCATATCAATTCATTCCTACGAACTGCTGTACAAAAGCCTTTCCCCTGCTCTGTAGGAAGTGTCCAATTATACAGATCATGCAGAATCCTCCTTTGCTCGGTTCCCTACAGTCTGAAGCACTGATCTTTGTTAACTCAGTGTCACGTACTTTTGTGAGCGTTACAACCTCGGCGGAAAGCTGTGTGCAGCACTGTGGAAAAAAGATTGCCAGTCACTATAAAAATGCAAAGCACAACCAAGGGAGGGTGCTTTAATTTCAGATAGACAGCTGTAAAATTGCTTAGCAAAGATAGTTGGAAATTTGTTTGTATTTCTTCCCAAATTGCAATGTAGAGGTGAATGGCTGTGTACTGATAAAGCCATCTGTCTTGTGGGTGCCTGGAGGAAGACTCTGCACCAAAGCAATATTGCCAGTTTCACAGTTAATATCCTAGTGCACAATACTGTGGAGCTGCGAGTTGGACCGCAGTCATTTCCGCCACCTTAGGGCATACCACAGAACAGCATGCTCCAATGTAATGACTCTTGCTCACAAGCACAGGCTGCCAGATTGGGGAAGGGAATTAATATCCCTGCAGAGCATAATGGCAACGCAAGCACATCATTCCATTCACCGAGATGATATTCAGGTCCATGGACTTAGATTTGAACTCAGAGAAGAGAAGGAACTGCAACTGTAGAAGAGAAGGAACTGCAACTGTGGGTCAAATGCTTTTATTGAGTAGTTTTTTCAGACGACTTGCTTATCCTGGATAAAGAGTGACAACAACAATTTAGGCACTCAGTTAAAAAAAAAAAAGTCACAAAGACTGGCCTGGTTTGGATTTCTACCAGACAGTTTTGTGGGATTTGTAGTATTAAGGGTTTCTTTTCAGACTTCTTTGGTTGGCTTCAAGCAAAATACTAAGGAAGAGACTGCTGTACAAAGCACCCATGATTTCTGAGTACCAGTAATTCCTACAATTTGGATTAGCCTTAGACAACTGGAGCTGCATCAAGGTTGATAGAGGGCCCTCAGTTATTATTCAAAAAACTGATTATCCTCTTAGAGATACTTGCTCAATGCCATCTCCTCTGTGACTTTTACCTCCCAAGTTTCCCACAACTCTCATATCCATGAGAATGCAGTCGAGCACAGAGCAGAAAGGGTCTGTGAACCACCATCGCAACCTACAAGGGAAAAGCTTCACTCACATAGTCCCATCTTTCCTTCCCTCCTGTTCACATCACCTGGGTAAGTCACTGTCGCCAGCTGCTTCCCAGGATCCACCCATGTCCAGATTCTCATCCTATGGTACCTGCAAGGTAGTTTGAGACTGCTTTTCACTCTAAAAAACAGGGCAAGGCCTTGCAAATTATGGAGTGAGTAGATAGGCACTGGACTTCTAGAAACACAACAGTCAGCTTTTGTGTCTCAGGTACCCTGACAAGGACACCTGAAATGTTTTTTGGCTTGATATTGAACTTTGATGTTTTTTGCTTATGCTTAAAGGAATCAGACTGAAAGAAGGGAATGCTGTCAGCATATTTTGACAGAAACACTTTTTTTTTCCCTTTGGCTTCCAGTGTAGGGGAGAGTTAAGGAACCTTTTGGAATCCTACAAGGCATGTTCTGTGTTAGCACAGAGCCAGAATCTGGGAGCTGGAGGCTCTAGGCTGTTTGTATGCGAAGGGTTTATACAGCCAGAGATCAGATTCTGGCTAGGGAAATTAGACTTTCCTCAAATATAGCAGCAGAACTGCATTCACCAGCTTTATTCACACTGAGAAAACAAACTGATGTATTGCTCTGAAGCCCTCTTATCTTTGCCTCTTTTTCTTTTGTAATTTCTTCTGCCTCTGAACTGTGGGCTCCTGCAGCTGGTGCAGGAGTGGTACTTCCAACTGCAAGTTGTTTTAAAATCATTTTTCTTTCGTGTTTAGCTCCTGTACTAACTGGCCCTACTGTGACTTTGCTGGTTACTGGGCTGCTGTGCTGTTATTACTCCTTTGTTTTTCCATCGTGTAGCTTTGGGGCCAGCCTGTTAAACAGCCTTGACTAAAGGGAACCACGAGGGTGATGAACCACTGCAATGAAGCAGGAATCCCACCGGTGGTTCCGTCTCATACAAGGATCCTCCTGAGAATCTGCTCCTGCTTCTCTCCGGGCTGTGACAGCTCTGGGCAGAGCAGCTGGGACTCCTCTCTGCCATTTCTAGCTCCAACAGAAAACGTTAACGCTGCCTGCATTTTGATCCATGATACCCACTGCAACTTGGTGCTCCCCGAGCAACAGAAGTTGGGAGGCTAAGCTAGAAGTTCAATGAATATCTCTGATGAATCTTTCTGCTGGTCTCCAACAACAGCTAAGGGTTTAGAGCATGTTTAGAGAGTTAACGCTGATACTGACAGTTAATGTGTCTGCTGCGCCCCGGAAATCTGCTCAGAGAACTGCTGCTGTAAAATATTGAGAATTTGCATATCCCACTATAAAACTGTGAATGCAACTTCCTAAGAGATCTTCTAAGTCTCAAAACTGTTTTTTCATCAGTAGTTGATGAATTTATTGCAAGGATCTTTCTTCAATTACCAGCTGGAAGAAATGCAACACGACAGATAACACACACTAGACAACTTTGCAACTAATTATGGATCACATCTTACAGGAAAATAAAGAAATTTAAATTTTCCTTTGCTGTTGAAAATTAAGAAATCTTTCACAACAATCATTCCTGACTAGTGCAAATCATTCCCTCTAGAGGAACAAATTGAAAACTTGTAAGACAAATCTGAGAGGCTATTTGCTTTGAATACTTTTCAACTATCCTGCTTCCCCTTAAACATACTCTAAACCACAATTCTATAGTTTTTTGTACAGCGTCTTTCATCTAGACTCTTAGCCTTAAAAGCTTGTTCTTTTAGAAAACAGAAGAAACACTTGTTGAAAGCAGCAGACAACCATTACACCTTGTGCTGTTTAGACTCCTGTGAAGTTACCTAGCGCCACGTGACTTTCTGCTCAAAACAAAAAAGGCACATAAGACAAAAAAGTACGTATTAAATACATTAGAGATCTCTAGATTATCTCATTTTTCTGTTTTCAAAAAGAAGGGATAAATAGGGAATTGTGACTGAATGACTCTCTGGATCCCATAAAGATTAGTACTAGTACCTGACACCGTTCAGCGTTTTTATTAATGTTCTGTAAGTAAACATATAATCATTGCTGGTAAAATTTGTAGACGACACTAAGATTAGCAGATAGTCAATACTAATGAAAGCAGTACCAGCACACAAAATAATCCATTATTTACTAATCTAGACATAGTCAATGAAAATTAACGTTAATATGGCCATGCAGAAACTCAGACATTTAAGAACAAGAAGTATGGAACCAGGGATTAAATCCTGGAAATTTCAAGAGTACTTGTCCTCTGTGACAAATAACTCAACATGGACTCCTTATACAATCCTATGGCAAAAAGGAGACCCACAATGGAGTAGTGAGTATGAAAGCTGGCACTGCAGAGATTTTAAATGAAGTTCTATGTGTAGTTCCAGCACATAGTTCTGTACATTCCAGCACAGTTGTTCTCTACATGTTGGAAAAAAATATGAGAGAATGTGTAAGACCTCAAAAACAATTTGAAGGCTGGAAAAAAATGCCTTAAAGCAAACAATTTAAAGAGATAATGTTTAGGGTAGCAAAAAGGATTTTGCATTGTAGCTTGATTACAGTGTTCAGAAACTTTTACAGACAGAAAATAGTGGCTAGAGAGAGACTGCTTAATTTAGCGAAGAAAAGCATACCAAGAATTAATGGCTGAAAGTTAAATCCAGAGAAATTCAAATTTAAAATAAGGCACATGTTTCTAAGTGTGAGAGTGATTGAATACTGGAATAAATGACCAGATAAGGTGCTAAGTCCTCATTTCTTGATGTCTTTAAATCAAGCTTGCCTCTCTCTGCAGAACACTTGCTTTAGCAAAAACCACAAATGTGCTTTTGTCAGACTCAAGTTAGTTACTGGTCTTTATCCTGAAGTAAAAGGAAAATTTATGACCAGGGATCTAGATGGGGTCAGAGAAGATAATCTCACACCCTTTTTAATCTTATCCTCTTACTGAGTGAGTACAGAGGAAAAACATTACCATCTGGATAACAATGTGATCCATAGCAGCCTGTAAATCATCCAGTAATAAATACATGTCAGAAACTATGGAGATGAATATATTCTTGCAACACCTTCTAATTTAGATATTTAGAGTTATTTAATATTTTACACATTAATTTTATACTGGGTAATTGAATTAATGTGAAAGGGTTAAGCAGACAGGCTAATGAAACACTGTGCTATGTACTTAGCTTAATGTGGTTGGAAAAATCAATGCACTTTGGTCTGTCAGTTAGCAATCACAGATTTAATTGAATAACATGTCAAGTATTTTAAACTGTTTACCAATGTAAACACAATCCAGCACTATAGTAATGGTAATAAGCTGCAATGCTTTTCCTGAATTCCAATCAGATTTGAACATGACCTTCATTTTATGCTCCAACATGCCAGACACAGATTTTCACTGAATTTCACTGAATTTTAGAGTTGGAAGGGACCATAGAGATCATCTAGTCCAACTCCCCTGCTGAAGCAGGATTGTCTAGAGCTAGAGCATGTTACTCAGGACTGCATCCAGGTGGGTCTTGAAAATCTCCAAGGAAGGGGACTCCACAACCTCCCTGGGCAGCCTGTTCCAGGGTTCCGTCACCCTCACCGTGAAGAAGTTTCTCCTCATATTTGAGTGGAACCTCCTATGTTCCAACTTGTGCCCGTTGCCCCTCGTCCTCTCACTGGCAACCACTGAAAAGAGTCTGGCTCCCTCCTCCTTCAACCCTCCCTTGAGATACTTGTAGGCATTGATAAGGTCTCCCCTCAGCCTTCTCTTCTCCAGACTAAAGAGTCCCAGCTCTCTCAGTCTCTCCTCATAAGGGAGATGCTCCAATCCTTGAATCATCTTTGTTGCCCTTCGCTGGACTCTTTCTAGTAGTTCCCTGTCCCTCTTGAACTGGGGAGCCCAGAACTGGACGCAGTACTCTAGTTGTGGCCTCACCAGTGCAGAGTAGAGGGGGAGAATGACTTCCCTTGACCTGCTGGCTACACTCTTCCCTATGCAACCCAAGATACCATTGGCCTTCCTGGCCGCAAGAGCACACTGTTTACTCATTGTCATTTTACTGTCCACCAGGACCCTAGATCTTTCTCTTCAGTAGTTGCCTCTAGCGGGTCCACCCCTAACCTATACTGGTACCTGACATTTTTCTTCCCCAGGTGCAGGACCCTACACTTTTCCCTGTTGAACCTCATGAGGTTCTTCCTTGCCCAGTTCTCTGCTGCAGCCCAGCCAGTGCTCCTCACACACAGCCTCCCGCGTTCCCTTAAACTTTTTATTTTTACATCAACCAAACACACAGGCCAAGTCAGGTCAGCGCTGCCTCAGCTGCTGGGGGCCAGAGCCC
>NW_015090902.1:4504988-4547187 GCF_001431845.1 Calidris pugnax | reverse complement strand
GCTGGCACATTTACCTAATAGCACTGGTGCACTGTTCCTGGGCACCACTTTAGTAGCCCTGGTTCCAACCCCGTCCCCCTTCAAATCTAGTTTAAAGCTCTCTTAATAAGCCGTGCTAACTCCTGTCCCATTATGCTTTTTCCCCTTTGGGTTAGGCTTCCCCCATCTGCTGCAAGCATGCCTGGTGACCTGTAGATCATTCTGTGTTCAAAGAAGCCAAAGTCCTGCTGTTTACTCCAGTCTTTTAACCATGAGTTGATTTGTTGTTTCTTCCTACTTATCCCTTCGTCCATCCCTATGTCTGGTGGGATAGAAGAGAACACCACCTGTGCTCCTGACCCCTTGACCAGTTGTCCCAGAGCTCTGAAATCCCTTTTCATTGCCTTGAGGCTTTTGGTAGTCACCTCATCGTTGCCCACTTGAAATATCAGGAGAGGGTAATAATCTGATGGATGAACCAGGGAGTGGATTTTTCTTTGTATATCCTTGGTACTGGCCCCAGGGAGGCAGGTAACCTCCCTGTGGGACGGGTCTGGCCTACAGATTGGCCCCACTGAGAAGGGAGTCCCCTATTACAATCACCCTCCTTTTTTTCTTTGTTGATGAGGTCCTGAGGCACCTGGGTGGGTGACCCATCCAGGGTGCCTCACTGGGGAGATCGTCCTCTCCAGTCTCCTTTGCCTCATCCCCAAAATCCAGGACTCCAAACCTATTTTGCAATTGTAACTGGGAGTGTGAGGGAGGCTGTTGAGGGTTCCGCCTGCCTCTCTGAGGGAGGACCAGCCTCCATTCCCCCCTTTCCATTAAGTCCCCTTTCTCTGCCTTTCTCAAACAATTATCATTATGTCTACAGAGTTTGGCGATTACTCCTGTGATTCTGAAAAAAAATATATTTGCTATTGATTGACTCTCTAGAACACAGGCAATGGGCAGTCAGCTTGATATTCCTACCAATGGTTACTCCCTCTTTGTGCATTTATACTTGCTTCCACTTCATTCTTGTTACTGGGAGGAGGAATCAGTCACACAGCAATCTTTTACTGAGCCTTCCTCAGAAGTGGTGGAGGCCACTCTGTGCATGGTCACACGAAGGCAACAAAAGGAAGAGCAGAAGTACCTCCTCAGCTTGTGTTGGTGGGAGTTCCAAGCACAGCTGTACAACAGGCTCCTTACTCTTCTTCCCCCTTTTACCACTCCCAGGCAATGGCCTCCCAACAGAAGATAAGAAAGCAGCAAGGAGGAGGGGGCACAGCCCTGTTCAAGTTGAAGGAGCTTGCCGCTGCCAGACCAGCACCAGGGGCAGGCAATGTTTTGGTCATCCAACATGTGCATCCCTGTCCCTTTCTCAGTAAATTTTTTTTTTTTGACAAAAACCCCATTGCTGCCTGCAATGCAGATGTTTCCATCTGACCTACCTGTTCATGCTCCCATTACAGTCAGTGTAAAGACATAAGTTCTCCCACTTGTACCATCATTCTTATCCTAAAATGGATGTCTAGAAGCAATCAGTTTTATTGGGCTATACAAGTATCTATTTCATCCCAGTGACTATAAAGCTCTTTAGGACAGGCAGCTCAGATGGAAACATCTACACTGTAAATATCTGAATTTAGGAGAAATGATTCCTACTCTGCTCACATACCTCCAAGCCCTCCTTAGCAAGCTGCAGATGAACACTGCCTCCAAAGTGTCTACGAGGGAGAACCAGGTTCCCCATTATACTAGGTTGATCATGTGTGCACGTTAAATGCCATTTTTAACTATCAATCAGCAGCCTTTCTTACATGTTCTAGCATATTCTCAATTGTATTTATGTCTATGACATGCCTCTAGCAGACTGGCACCTCAGATGGAAGAGAAATCCCCTGTGCTTGGTGCTGTGCAGCAGCCTGGTCCCCGCGTCACATTGCTGCTAGTCTAGGAAAGGGAAAAACAGATGCAAAAGGCAGCAGATTGATGTGGGAGAACACAGATACAAACAGGCCACATTAGTCAGCACAGTGGGCAGTTGTCTTAGCACACCACTGACCTAGCTGTTGCCAAGCTTTTGGGAAGCATCATGGCAAAGGAGAGTTTTAAAGAAGGGAAGGGAAAGGATAGAAAGACTGCTCTGGAGGGAGCTGTGGAAGGCACTGTGGGGAAAAAGCACAGATGTGTTAATCCGACAATGTCACAAGTGGGTGATGGAGCCAGAACCAGGGGCTGAGAGGATGGAGGAATCATCTGTGCAGTAACTGAGGGACTGAGAAGACTGGTAAAGATCTTGAAAGTCAAGAAACCAGCCCCTAGTTGATGCAACAGAAAAGAAGGTATTGAGCCACAGATTCATTCCCGCTCTATTTTTGTGTAGTCCTCTTCAAACTTAGATAACACTTTTTTTTTTTTCATTATATATCCTAAACCCTAAAAAGGATTTAGCATTGCAGTAATAACGTAGAAGAGAACTACAGCCTTCTTATACATTTTACAAATGTATACAGCTCATTTGAATGACTACAGACTATTAATTCTACAAAGTTAAGCACTCAACTTAGAGAATGCCCTTATTAAAGCTATATATTTGACCTTGACTGACTGTGGTGCATATACACTGTTTTCAAATAATCATAGAATATGTATTTTTCTCCTAGATCATTAGAGATAGGAAACACATACCGCATTTGCAAGTTTCTGCTTTTTCTTTATACTTATGTAGTGTTTTTTCCCCATGGCTTAGTTCAGCATATATCTAGCTGTTTAAAAATATACATTTTTTTCATCTAAGAAAAACACATATTAAAAAATTGTGAAATACTCAGACACTATAATTAGCCTATTCAACAAAATTTACTTAGATGCAATGCAGAGGATAAAGTAGTTAACAGTGAAGCTAAATTAGCTGCATAAACATGTGCAATGCAGCCCTCCTTAGGTGCAATCTAGGACTGAAGCAATTAATCACAAAATCTACATAGTTATAACCTGAGGCTGGCCTAAATATTATTATAATGCATTTTTCCAATCTTATAGTTTGCTGGTTTCTTCACTAGCACTCTTTGTTAATATACTTACAGTGTAGCATATTGTACAAGCATAACACACACCACCTTCCGCTCTGTGTCTGTGGGCTGGTTTCATGATATACCAGATATTACTGGGTGAAATATGTTTTCTTTGGTCAAAGACAGCTTAAAAATTTTCTGCCTTCATGCCGCTACACTTTTCTTCTTTGTCCTTTTTCTAAAGTCTTTTTTTCCCCAGATACCATTTCAGGGATTCAGCCTACTATGTAGCACCCCCTTGCACCGGTGCAGGGGAGAAAGGCCAGCTGTCATAGAAAACACATTAAGGAATTTGTAATGCTACATGATTGTAAAGTACTATATAACATATTGCACCACTTCTGAAGCAGTAGAAGTCTTTAACATTGAAGACTGATTCCCACATTACATATCCACACAAGAGAAGAATTAAGGTCTTACAGGCAATTTTGAGAATCAAACATATACCTATATATACAGAAGATGGCTTTGAACTCACACCCTTGCACACAAGCGTGGTGATCAGTGATTCACTATTCCAGATGTCCCAAACTACTTCAGCCCCTGTGGTTTTCCTTGTACATAGAGCCTAGGGAAGGGACCACCACCTACTCAGAGCCTGATTTCTCTCCCACTGTGCTGCTGTTCCATTCTTACTGTGGAACGTTTAATTATGCAAACTAGAAAGTTAACTCGTGAAGTTACTTTCTAGTTGATCCTTCAATTCTTCCTGCTGTTGGAGTCCAGTTAGGTTTTAAAAACAAAATTTTAAAGTTCTGTCTTCCCGTAAGTCTGAAATATGCTGATAACAGTGTGTGTACAGTTCAGTCTGAAGTTCTCTGATGCAAAGTCCACTAAAAAACTCTTCCACGCCTCAGAAATTCCACCCGATACTGCACATTCATTAGACTGAATGATGCAGAAGAAGCAAAAATTCAAGGCCATCTCCTCTGCCATTTATGAGTTCAGCATGAAAATCCACAAGGATAAATGTTCCATTGCGATGCTGAAGGAGCCACATATAGTGAAATGTAAAACACACTGTGTTCACTGGTGGGTATTAATTTAAATTTTTCAGTTTTCATATCCCAGCTGTGTTGGCTATAATGCTGCTCAAATAAACCATAAAGGATATAGGGAGATTGAGCACCATTTCTTTTAGAGAAGCAGCACAGAAAAGTGACCAGGTATTAAAATTCTTGTGTATTTGTGACTGCAAATAGGATGTTAAACATGGAATCAAACAATCCTTCCTCCCTGACATTTTTAGCAAATTGCCTAATTGATATTATTATAGGATGAGTAATGTCCATTTCTTTTGCTTTTAAACTACATTTTTCTACTGCGTTCTTTTGTGTATTGCTCTTAAGCATCCTTAAGCACGTTGCAGTTCAGCACGCTGTTGTTTGGCACATTTGTTTCGGAAACAAATACACCCTTATGTGATTGCATTTATCTACAATGACGATCTGCAATTTATCTGCTTGAATTCGGTCCAATTTTCTAAAATCTTCAACATCGCAGATTTTACTTCGTCCTCTACTCTGTATAATCCCCGTTAGCGTAATAGCGGCAGGTTTGACAAGTGCAAGATTCAGCTCCTATCGCAGGTCATTTACAAAGACATCAGATATCACTGCCTCTAACTAGCTATGCTCTGAAACTGTTCCCAGGCTTGCTTTGCTAGGACCAGCTGATTTCTGCACCGAGCATAAAGGTCTTGCAGTGGCTAAAGGAAAATAAAAAGAGACACTGAAAGCAATCTTTCCTCTATCACTACCCAATTCAAACAAAAGACATTTTTGACCTGAGAAATTTTACTCACATTCCGGGATTAGCCTGCTGATAGTACAAAATATTTCTGTTTGGCAAAGAAACACAAATCTTCTCCTCTGTGTGCAGCTACTTAGAATACAGTATAATTTGAAAAATCACTTGAATATTATGAGAAATGGCCAAGCACTGTAAGAGAAATAATAAAGAGGGGAAATGAAAGCAAGAAACAAAGCTGTGAGACAACTGCATGGGTGCTTGTGAGATGAGTGTGTGCATGTGTGGTAGCGTGTGTTGGGCTGGAGTAGCTGGTAAGGAGACCTGCAGAGCAGGTGAGAGAGCCCAGGATCCAGGCAGGGATATGAGAGAAGCTGGGGCCTGTGCTGGTATTCGAGGGATCTGCAAATGGGGGTATGCTGGCGTGTAGTCAGCTGTGTGAGTGTTTTGTGTGTGTGTGCGTCCCTGAGATATGTCCCTAAGCAGTCCCTGAACCTGGCCGGATGAAAGCTGCAGTCACCTCCACTGGCGTGGGACAGAGAGACATCCAAGTCTCCAGGAGCACCAGCCTGGGATTCAGAGGACAAGGAGGAGGAATCCCCAGGTCCTGGGGTCCTCCCAGGGCAGCAGCCGTGTAACACCCCCCAGCACAGGCCCTCGAGTAGCAGGAAATGCAAGCGCTGCAGTTGTTTGTACAGTCCTAATTTGACCTGGTTTGTGCTTGTGTTTCAAAATACTGTCTTCAATTACATGATCTCATTAACTTTTTCATATTCAGTGTATGTGACAGATGATGCTTACCTAACTAGTTACTGCATATCCTTTTTGTGCAGTTCCTAGGCCTCATTTACTGCATGACATTCAAACCTCAACCCCAGGATGAAGTGATTTAATTCCCGGTGGGTTCTGTCAACACATTATCTAGGTACTTCACATTCAAGTGAAATCTTCATTCTCCAGATGTGGGACTGAAGCACACAGCACCTCAGTGAAAAGTCACAGCTACTGTTCAGTGCCTACGGATTAGCAAGTCAGGAGCATTAAACCAGGGAACACAGTATTACATTCCCCTCTGCAAAGTCTGGTTTAAATATCTTTCCTAGCAGATTCAGACCTAACTCAAGTTCTCCAGAGCTGCACACAGCTGCTTTGGCCATAAGACCATTTTTTCTGCACCTGCAATCCTCTGGCATGTTACTGAAGCCCATTGAACTTCTTCAGTTAAAGAGGTATGATTGCATTTTTATTACACATTCTTGAGCATCACTAAAAACACTGCCTTGCAATAGGATCTATCAAGCGACATAATAATAATAAAAAAAGAAAAAAACCCTACACAATGTTTATATAGTCCTGTCAGTAGTATACCTCCAAGCACATGTTGGAGGAGATAAATCTGTTGGCCCTCTCCTACTGATGAGGAAGCTAACACACTAAGGTATGAGAAATGGTTTGCTCTGTTTCACCTATCAAGTGAATGACTTAGCTGGGAGAAGAGCCCCTCACAAAGCACTTTTTTCTTCAGGTTTCCAAAACACTTCACAACCATGGATATTATTTACTGTATCTTCTACACATGGACAAATTCAGTTACAGAAAGACTATACAGCAATCATTGAGAGAGCCCGGTTCTGTAATTCTGCAGTCAGTGCAGCCCATTGGTTGGAACAGGCTGGGCCGTGGAATCGTTCTGACAATGCTATCCAAGTTTCTGCATAATTCCAAACTCCAAACATGATCCACATGTAGAAATGTCTCTATTTCCATAATTTAGCAGTTTATTCAGTAAAAATACATTCATCACATGTACTGTTGTTTATATTTAAATATAAAAATATATTTGTTTTCAAGTGAAAAGATATATTAGATAACCAAGAAAATTCCAAGAAATAAAACTTCCAGAAAGGAACAATCAATTCATAAACAAACAAAAAGTACTACACTTCTTAAACAAAATACTTGACACAGACTTTATCTTTCCAGATAAGTTCCTTATCCTAAAGTGAAATGTTCATACTAATCCAGCTGAAGGCTCAGGCCACACAACGTATGCATATTCTTGACCAACCAAACACAAAAATCACAAGTAGTTATACCCTGTTTGTTGTCTTCTGGAGTTTGTAACACAGAAAAATAATTCATTTACCTGAAGGTGTAGAATGTGTATTGACACTGCTCTTCCTGAACAATTGCTACTTGGTTAAGAGTCTGTGTATCAAATTTTAACCCTGTGCATATGGACGCAGGCAAGGCTTTATTTCCTGTTCTTCACGGGAAGGATATCTGTAATCCAGTAGTGAAACAGAGACGTGACCATTTTGGTATGATCTGAAAAAAAGAAAACACATTCCTTCTGAAATACTTCCATGACATTTCTGAATGTTAAAGAAAAAGACTTGTGCAAACATCTGTTTCCATTCAATATTAGCATTTCAATAAACCAATGCAGATATTGGAGCTTGAAGAATAATACATAAGAATTTCTAGATAAACAGGTGCCTTTTCTTCTAAGAGGCCACTTGTTTGTATGAGAAACAGTTCTGATTCTGCATTTTGGAATGTCCTATTTGCTATGATTAAATAAATCAAAACAAACATGATTGAAATGACATGATCATTTGGGTAAGGCTAAAAGAGTGCAATCTTCTCCACTTCTTTCTGTGTGGGGAGTAATTTCACATATTACTATTTAACTTACAGTAGCACCTAAAAGCCCCAGTTGAGAATGAGCCATCTTTCCCAGACAGCTACACTAAACCTGCCATGGCTTCTGTCTTAATTCAGAGATTATCTATGTGACTTCAGTTATTTTTAACGACAGGACTTTCTACACTACTTAGCACATAATACCACATTTAAGATGATTCTATAATGTTATGCTAATTTAGTTTTCACATTTCATTTCCTTTTCTTCGAATGTTCATTAAAAAAAAAAAAAAGTTTAAATGTAATCATTTTAGGGCCGCTGTATACCCAGCCTGTGCACTGGTGGCACACAGTAACTGTGTACTTCTGGTATACAAAATATACCTTCTCCTCACACCTCAATAGAGAGATATATAAAGGACAACCCTCCAAAAAAAAGGAGTTATAAGAAGCTTCTAGCTCTTCAGTGAGTGATAATTCTGTAGGCAACAAGGGAAGAGTATGTTTGAGACTTGATACTAACAAACAAAGAGAATATGTTAATAGATAATGGAATGAAGTTGATGAGTAGAAGCTGAATGAGTTCATAAATTAGGAGATAATGACTTTTTTTTTTTTAATTAGGCGATCACCTATGCTTCAATAATTGATGTGAAGTGGGAATTGAGCAGCCCTCATTTCAAAAGCTACAGTTTCCAACCAGCAAATGGAGCTGGAGCCTCCAGTCACAGCTCTCCTCCTCTGCCTGCTGCCCTGTGCAGGATCATGAATGGAAATAGGAATAGGACACTGTGTTCTTTTTTGAAGTCTGAGAACAACGACACTTTAAATAGCCATGTCCAAACAAAAACTCTTGACCAACGTCAACTTTGTGTGATCGCTGGAGTATGAGGTCAAAGGTAACTTGAGGGAGCACAAAGGACAAGGTAACTTGTACTGGATGGAGGATGACGACAAGACAGAACAATCAGTATCTCTCAATCATAGATATTTTCTGGTTCAAGTATGTTTTCTAATTTAAATGAAGAGTTAAAGATAATACCTTAATGTTGATATTTTTTCTGTTTCAATCTCCTTAGCAATCTCCTCTTCCTGAAAAAT
This sequence comes from Calidris pugnax, assembly GCF_001431845.1. NCBI lineage: Eukaryota > Metazoa > Chordata > Aves > Charadriiformes > Scolopacidae > Calidris > Calidris pugnax. Next base: position 4,538,650 of record NW_015090902.1, on the reverse strand, counting down.
TTTTCAGACCCTACCACCAACCTTGTTAGACCTTTCTTTGATATGACTACAAAGACTGGGACCTAAGAGCTTAAGGTAAAACAGAAGCATTTTTCTTCATTGTTTCTTTTTTCTTTTGGTTGAAAGAATGATTCCCAGTCTGAATAATGTGCTAAGAGGGGTGAAGGAAGTACCAAAACATGGTCTTGAACCAGTGGTTTTCAATCTGTGGTCTGCAGAACTTGGGCAGTCCACTGCTTTACTCTAAAAGGTCTGTAAAAATTTACTAAGAAAAGCAAATTTATCATCAGTAGACATAAACTTGCCAAGTGGGACTTGGCAGCCCTAGTGGAAAATTAGATTAAACTATAACATATATATATATATATATCTGTATATATGAGGAAATAAAAGATATATAATGGGACGTTTACTATGCAAAGTTTACTAATGGAGAATGTGCACTTATATGAAAGAGATGGATTGCTTCTCATTTTTTTAGTACTCTTTCCTTCCTCGAGTTAAGGACAAAAACGAACAAAACATAGCACCCATTATTATTCCTTTGATGGTGGAATCTTAGTAGAATCACAACCACAGGAAAAAGGTTTAACATATGGCTTCTTGAACTATAGGGAATAAAATAGGCTCATTTTGTAAAAATAATACACCTTGCTAAAATTAAGAAAATTTTTTCCTTTTCCTCATGTTAATAAGGAATGACCTTTTCTTCTAGTACATCATGTCCCAGTAAAAATAAACAAAATAGAAAAAAGACGAGATAATCAGACATACTTGTAAAAAAATTGAGATTATGATGTACTGCACATTTTATCTTCATAAACAGCACCACAGCACCGACCTGTATTTCTATAACAAGAACTTAAATTTGCTGAGACAACAAGTTTTGGTAACAACTTTTATCACCTGTTCATTGGGTATGAAATCTAGAATTCAAAAAAACTGAGCAAGGTAACCTATTTTTGAGGCAAAAGTAGGAAAAAAGTATCATTAAAAGCCTAATTCAAGGTAAAAATTCAGAGTACTCTCTTTTCATTCACTGAATTTCCTGAATTAGAAATAGAATGTATTGTTAAACTCTGCTCAGACAAATTAATATCTAGCAGGTGCTTAATTATCCTTTAATAATTTATAACAATGTATTTTGTTATGCTGTTGTGCCTCATGAATATCAAATCAACTACTACGGTTACACACCGCGAACTTGGAATGAGATTAAAATTGAGCCCTGAGTGACAACAGTTACAAGGGAAAAAAATCAACTGAAAGAGTAAACACTTTCAGGCTGTATCAGCAGAAACATAAATTAACTTTAAAAATCACTCAGAAAATTGTCTTCTGTTTCTTCAAATGACAAAACATGCATCAGAAAATTAGGGTAGTTACACGGATTTGTTTCTAATTTGTTTCTGTTTTCTTTTCTCTCTTCAGTTTGACATTTCTGCTATATAAAAGTAAACAGAGCAGCTTGCCTCAAGGCTGCAAAACCCAACAGAATTCCTACTGTATTGAGTGGGATTTGAATAATGCCTGTAAGGAATGTCCTGAATGTGGTCACTCCAGCAGTTCTATTTTGATTTAATCAACAGAAGCTGAATTGGGTCATTTAATAAAGGGCCAATACCATTACGACTATTCCTGCCGAGTCCTACTTAGTTTGCAAATGTGTATTACATCCAATGAGACTCTCTGATTATAATTAAGATCATAGAATCTAGGCTTGAAATTAATTATTGAATGCACAGAAGGATGTTCCATATATATATCTGGATACTTCAGATCTATCAGAACCTTAAGGGTTGTCATACTCCGTATCTACACTTCAAAGAACGCATATGTGCTTCTTTAAGAGTGTCCTTTTCAAAACCTGTCAGGCATGGATTCTACAGGCAGGAATTCTCTCTTCTCTGTGTTTTTACGATGCACAGCACGCAGCAGGCTCCAGTCTTGACTGGGATCTTTAGCCACTATCATGCTGTAAATTATTTAATGATGTTACAAGCCGTAGTCTCTTCTGTGAACGTTACTGCTAAGCCTCTGACGGCTATGATCTTATTTACTCTGTTACCACACCACTACCAGCTCAGATGTTACCCTTCAAAAGACTCAGAGCACTATCTAAAATGGTTGAGATTATCTCGTGCCACAGCAAGTGCTCTCAACTCTGATGAAATTCTTTGGGAGGCAAGAAAATTCAGCACATTTTGTAGATTTGGCTGATGCTGCAACAAAAGTACTAATGACAAGTAACAATGACTGTTTAAATGGAGACTACTTGGACAATGAGACAATGAATTATTGTATCATCTATGGACAACATGCTGATCCCACATTCACTTGAGGAACCATTAACTGTCTTCTAAAATTATAGGGGTTATAATAGAGAACAAAAGGAACATGAATGAAATCAGTCTTGTGCCTCAGGGATGAAAAGATTTAGTAACAGAATAATTTTTCTTTTTATGAATGACTTTATAATATCATTTCTTATAAAGAATGACTTTTTTTTACATAATAAGCAGGACTTTTTAGAAACTTAAACCAGACATTTAAACTTAAATAAAAACAAAGCTGTTAATCAAACTTCAGCATGTAAAATCTATGTGTTAAAAAAGCCACGTAGGTGACCACGAAGAAATGAAATAATGGGCTTCATTAATTCTTATGCATGCAAAATTAATCCTTAACTGGATGAGTGAAATCTCCAAGTTAAACAAGTTAATTCCTGTGATTTAAAAAGTCTACAAAGACAATGTATTAAAACTATGCTTTAAACATGATTAAATCTTAAAACAGTTAAGATTTAAAAAATATTATTTTCAGAACCTGAATCACCTTGTACTCTGTAGTTGCTACAAAGTATGAAAAGTTTCTGAAGTATTGTAACCAAACAAGAAACAAAAAAAAAATCACTGCATTTTTGATGGGAATAATGCTTTCAAATTTTGTATAAGCACATGTTTACCACTATATAATTATTTACAGCTTCCTAATAAAAAAAAAAAAAAAAACAACTGTGGCAAATCTGAATTTTAATCCATACAAAAAAACGCATCAGTGAATGCCCATGAGTGAATGGTACCTACCAGGAGGCATCATGGATTGTTCTTGGAATTGTTTCAATCCATCCTTCAATCTCTCAGTATCCCGCAGCAATACGAGGGATTTCAGGTGATGTAGAAGAGTCACGTCTGAGGATGAGATGGTGCGAGATTCCAGATACTGCAAAAGCTCTTGGGCAGTCGCTGCATTTACAGCAGAATCTGTGCATTCTGATTTATCTGGAAAAATAATTGGAACACCGCATTAAAAATACTCAGTCAGTACAGAGAATTTTCCTAATTATATTTTTTTTTCCAAAGACAGCATCTTCCTTTCTAGTACAACTTACAACCAAATATCAAGTAATAAAGAGCAGCTTGCTCCTCCTGTTTTTTGTTTAATATTAAGACAATGGTAAGAGGGGAAGTATCAAATGAAAAAAAAAAAAAAAGTGGATTCATAGTGACAGGAATGCAAGATTTTCAAGATTAGCACAGGAAGAAGGTGTGATGAAGAAACTGTACTGTGGCCAAAGCACTGTGGTTTCGCTTCCTACACACTCTGTATGATAAAAATGTACATACGTGTGGAGACAGGGAACAACTCTGTGGAACTACCTCAAAGTGCTTCTGGAGGCATCCATCTACCTTGTTATTGTACTTCTACGATTTTATTTAAAAGGCAGATAATACAGCATGCACGGCTTCTACACTACTAAAGCATAAATTCATTCTTCCATTCCAGTAACAATATATACAATGGAAGAATGAACACATGTCCCTTTAACCAGACTCCCTTTAATTTTTCTGTTTTTTACCAGCAAGCCAACTGAGAAGAACAGATTTTTCCCAATTCAGCTTTCTGACAAAAGTACAAGAAGCATAACCCAATGTGACCATTTGAAAATGCTGCTAAAAGCAATGCCTTCCAATTTTATCTAAGGAAAAAAAAAAGGAGTGTTAAAGTCACTTGACTAGAAAAGGCAAACAGCATAACGTCAGATCTATATATAAACTGGGATTTGCCTAACAAGAAAGTTAGTCACACTCTGATTTACGGATGTGACATCTTATCTGCAGAAGAACTTTCTTTTACCTGGGAATTTCTCTCTGTGGATTCCACGGTCCTCGCTGGCTCAACCCTCTGATCTGTGGGTTTGACACCAGAGCCAATCTGTCAACCACTGCTAAAACCTGAACTTGACTTCCACGAAAGCTGGAAGCTCAACACTTTTTCTTAAGATTGAACATGCAACACAGCTGTGGACAATTGGCCAGGTTTCTGTTCTGGGTCATGTATTAACAGCTGAACTGCTAACAGAGTTTGCAATCTTGCTCAGTTACTCTGGAGTTCCACTACAGGAACATGTAGTTCAGCTTACGTTTACTTAGCCATACACTCAAGTAGTAAAATTCTTATTTTTGGTGATGGAAGTGCTTTACCCAGAAAGGAGGATAGACTTTGAATGCTAGGTTTAGTACAAAGACCTGACACAGCAGAAAAAATTTAACAGTAAGCAAAGAAAAATCTATGTATAAATCTTGAGAACAAAAATTAACATGAAATCCCTGATGTCATCTTAACAGGGTATAAAAAGTTATTCTGTAGTCTAAAGATGAATTTTATGGGACTAGGAGCTGACAGCTCTGACTTCAGACAGACTCATACAGGTACTTTGAAAAGTTTTTCACTGCTTTTTTCCAGTTTTACGTGACAGTTATAAACTGAAAGCTATCTTCTGAGCTGAGCAACTAAAGAACACACCAGCTTGCCCTTAAGAAAACATACTTAATTCTAGATGATACCAACATAATCTGGTGTATGTACAGGTAAGTATGTACAGTACTTACCATTAAAACTTCAGTATTTCTGAAAGGCATCTGTGACATAAACACCGTACAAGCAGCTTTTTAGGAAGGCAATTGAAGAATCATACAGTAGGGATTTCTCTGATTTTAGTGGCCAGATGACCATTCAATAGGCCATTAGGAATAACATTCATGCAATCCTTTTTAAAGTGCTATGGAATGTGCATTGAGCATCAGTTCACATTCAGCCTGTTCACAAGTGCTTTCTGCCAATACAGTGTCCCAGAGCCAACAGTATCTTTCCCTTTCCTCTTGGATGCTGTCTCTCTAGATTTCCTTATATATTACAAATAAATCTCCTCCTGGGAAAGAAAACTTTCTGAAAAGTAGGTTGGTTCAGAGATAGTAAGCATGAAAGTCGTTTAGGATAGTGGTTATTGCCCTCATTTGAAGCTCTCTGAAAGCAAGTAAACCTTCTGAACATTTGCTTGCAGATCAACAAGAAGAATTTGGTCCATTTTAACCACAACATTTACATCAAGTTCACTGGAATGATTTAGAAAAGATCAAGGAATATTATGGATATTTTCAAAGACAGAGAAACAAAGATATTAGGACAACATTTTTTTATATTCATGTTGATTTTACATATTCATGTACACACCAGAAAACTGGACAAATACTAAGTACCCTCACACCTTACTGAGTTCAAAAGAGACACTTCTCTAATAGTTTTGGCCCATTCTACAGCAATAGTAAGTACACATCTATTTTCCCCTACTCACAAAAAGAAAGGAGAAAGAATGGTACATACTGTCAGCAAAATAAATTTGTTGTGTTGCCTGCAGGAAGTCCAGAATGCTATCTGCCTTTTCATCTATATCTTTTAAGCCTGCTGCTTCTTCTCTTTTGTTTTTGTCGGGCTGATATGTAAAATCCACACCGGTAGTTTTTGTTACCAAGCCAGCTGCTCTCATTTTTTCTTTCTGTCGCTTCTTTTTCATTTTCCTCTTTTTGTTTTTGCTTATTTTGGGACTGTCTATCTGCTGCAGCTGTAAATTATCTTGAACGAGAGTCTCTCGCATTCCAGATTCTGTTTGTTCTCCATGTAAATTATTAGAGTTTTGCAAACTGCTCTTTTGTTTCTTCCTTCGAATGCGCTTTCTCTTGGTTTGTCCTTGATATTCCTCCTCTGCAGATTCAAAAAAGACATAATAGTTGTAAATACAAAGATCACTAATAAGCATTTTGGAACTGTATACAAAGAAATATCACTCCCTTCATATTCTGGGATGTCTGAGTTACTTTTACCTAACCTTACTTTTACACTCAGAATGCCTTTCAATACTACAATGTCAAAGCCAACCTCTCTGAATGCATTGAGTTAGAAGATAAGTTCTTTTCCCTTCTGCTTTTAATAAAGACTGTACTCTCCTTCATGCTACATACTTTACATTACATTTACTTTCTTAAGGCAGATAATATGGTTCCATACAGAGCATGAGGTCAAAAGAATCGCCAGGGCAAAAACCAGTATGGGCAGGCTGGGTGACATGGGATGAGAGAACTCCCCCAAGAGCCCTACACCACCAGTTGGTAGGCTTGACCAACACCACAAGAATAGTGCATGTAAATCACAATAAAAGATGATAGTGCCATCCACAGTAGTGCTTTGCCTTAAAAACACTAGGCATCTGTTTCTGATTCTTCTACTTTCTCCTCCTTGAACATTCTCCTCCTTTGGGATATCTTACTGCTAGATCAGCTTTGGACACCAGCTTTATAGGGAAAGTGTGCAAGGCATCAGTGACCTTGGCAAGTAATCTCTGATCTTTTTAACAGCCTGTCTTGGTTCTGTCATTCCCTTGCTACATTATAATTTCCTTGCTAGTTAATTCTTCAAAAGGCTCAAATGTCAAGGGAAAGAAGTCCCTCTTGCTCTTCAAGACAGCTTTCATGCTTCTTTAGTCAGATCTTATCCCTGTACACAAAGTCAGAGTTCTGGAGTCATCTCTGACCCTGGACTGACTACCTCTCCCCCAGGCTCACTTCTGAGGGTAAGCCCTCCTGCCACGAGCAAGGGAAGATTGCCAGAATCCATCTTCCCTTTGACTGCACTGCTGCTGAAGTCCATATTCATGCCTATAACAATTCCCACCTAATTAACTGAAATTTCCCCTTTCATGGTCTAACAAAATCCTCACACGTTAAACACCATGGAGCGCAGAATGCCAGTGTTCTTGTAATGTCTTGCTTTAGAAAGTTAAGCCGTTTATCCTTCCCTCAACCTCTACCGGCATGTCTCTAAATCCCTCACAGTGCACAGAGTGCAGTGCCCTTATTTACCTGCTTTTACACCGTTCCAAGAATCTTTGCTGGTGTAACACAGGAAAGACACCTGAAGCCCAATGCTTGTTTCCAAATTATCTGCACAGTCTCCTGAACTGCCTCTGACATTCTCAGCTTGTTGGGCTTTCTCATCACTCCTCCCCCTACCAGTCTGCCTCTATTTTCTCCATGGTTGGAGGCCCTCTCTTTCATTTCTGTTTCTTTTTCTGTCTTGAACTCTGTCAGCTCTGAGCCACTTTCTGTCTTTAAATATCACTACAAGACTTTCAGTTCTTTAGCTGACAGATGACTCACTGCAGACCAATTTTCCATACTTTCTATGAAGAAGGCTGCATAAAAATAAATTTGCTGTATTGTAATTGAACACCACAGCATGTTAAAGACACATCAAACGTCACCTTGTACCCACAGCGTGGAATGCTTCACACTCATGGTATTTGAGCTAAATATCTTTATACATGATTTGGACATATGGGATGTGGGAAAAATAACGTCTGTGTCGTCCTGTAGAAATAAAATACCAGAACTGAAGGCAGATATGAATGGTGAAAGATGCTATAAACAAAACATCAATGTTTCATCTTAAGATCTAATTTGGATTTTCATGGGAGTATTTGTGTTACAATAGGTGAATTTCACTGTAAACACAGATATATTGTTCATAAAATTTTTCAGCCCTCTGTTAACCTGAACCACGCTGTTTGCTAATAAAGCTCCTCTAATCTGTGCTCTCAGCAAAGTGGTCCAATGTGCTCTTTAAGCATCTAAGAATCAGTAAATCTCAGCAAAACTACAGTTTGTTATGCAGCCGAGCACCCTCAACTGGTTTGACACCACTTGAAAAAAATGGTGCAGAAGGCAGAACAGGGCTTCAGATAATTGATGTTTTGAGTCAAATCCAAAAGTTCACTTATCTTTGGTTGCTCAGGACAGCAGAAGGTCTGAAGAGATGAGGCTGAAGCTGTCAAAAGGCACAACAAATGCAGTTTTCCCATTTGTATGCTATTAAGATAAATACCCAATTGAAAGGAAATCAGAACTGTTCTGAGTGTCCTCCAATACAGAAATCAAATACAAGCCTTCACCTAACTCTCTTAAACTGGTAGTCCTCTAGCAGTTTTTGTCATTCTTTGCCCCACATTTTAATATCTCTTTAGTATCTACTGCTCCATATGTGGTAGCTACTAATGATTCAACACCAGGAACAGATGAAATTAGATGTTGAAAAATGCAAAGCAACGCACACAAAAGGGATTAATTTGTACAACTCGCTGCTAGGGTTAGAGAGAACTGCGACCAGCTCAGGAAAAACAAAGCAAAAGCTAGACCTGGGCATCAGCATGGAAGGCTCAACGAAAACATCGGCTCAGTGGGTATCAGTGATCAAAACAGCAAACACCTTGTTTGCATACATAAGAAAGAGGATGGAAAATAACAGGAAAAATATTCTAAAGCTATTATACAAAGCTGTTGTACTCTTCAAGATGGAATGCTATGTTTCTTAGCATAATCCCAGCACAGTAAGACTTTGGCAAACAAGAAGAGGACTCTCACAGAAGTTACCAGAGAAACTCCAAAAAGATTTGTATGACTTGAAAGAAAGAGCAATAAAATGGCCTCTGTTTCTGCCTCCTCATGCAAGAACAAGGTGACATCTAATTAATCTCAGCAGTTTCACAAGGAAATAAAAGAAAGTAAATACTTGTTTTACAAATGGTACAGTTAGCTTATTGAATTCCCATGTGTGTGGTATGCATGGGAGCCAAGAGCTTAATGGGATTCAAGAACTGGTTGTTTATATACCCAGCAAGGCTACCTGATAACAACAGCTATGCCAAAATATAAATAAGAGTTGTACAAGAAATATAAACCATAATGTTTAGGTCACAGCGCACGCAATGATCTTAACAAATAAAATGTTCAGGGGGATTCACCTCCCACAGCTTCAGCTGTCTGAAAAGAAAACACCCCGTGCATACTTAGACCTATGCTTCCTCTGATAAACCAAAAGATGCTAGCATCTTCAGAAAGCAATTTATCTCATCCTAAGACAGCCTGGATGGAAGCACACCCTGAAGGTCTTCATCTCTCTCTCTCTCCCCTTCCATTAATTACAAAGGAAACACAGACAATGAACTTGCGCTAGATGCTTGCAACAACTGAGAAGAATTAGTCTCTTTTACAAAAAGTAATGGTATGGAGGAAGGTGTTTCTTAACATGGGTCTGCTCATCAGATTGATTTTTACTTATTAACAAAATCAACCTTCAAAAAAACCCACTTTTAGCTGCCTACATTTCAAACCAGTAGGGAGGCTGATAAAATTTCAATAGATATGAATTTGGTTCCAATAATTTTTCCCACTGACTAGAGAAGTTTGTTATGTCAAAACAGCATGGTTGTAACAAATGCAAGGAACATATAGTATACAAGCAATCTTACTAAGGTGCTGAATTCATACTTGAGCAACGTTGACAGGAATATCAACTGCAGCTACAGCTTGTCCTAATTCCAGGAGAGCTGGCAGTTCTTCTCCCTCTGTTCCATAACGGCTTGTCACCTCTCTCCCTCCTAAAACCCACCTCTGCTCCACAAGTGGTTTAATGTATCACATAATCCAATTATCGAGAAGCAATTGTCTTTAGCCTGTTTAGTCTGGACTCAGTGCCCTCTCAGACTGAGCCAAAGTGGCTTCCAGACAAAATGCTCATATACATTTTACAGCCACGGTCATAATTTTATAAGCATTTCTTTCAGCCTTAGTGAGAACACCCTTCTCAGGAACTGTTCAGAATTAAAGATAACTGTTTTTGGGGGGTTTTTTAGGGGTCTTTTTGGGGGTTTTTTTGGGTGTGGTTTTTTTTTTTCTGGATTATTTTTAGTCTAGATTACTTTCCTGATGCACTTTACCATGCAGCTGCACAGTCCCACTTGCCTGACCCACAGTATGATATGGAAGTGGGAACGAGTAGCCTGAAAAGGAAAGTCAGCATCAAAAAAAAGACATCTTCTAACAGCCCATCTCATCTGGTCCGAAACATTAAAAAGTTTTCTCTGTGCAAACTGCTTGTCTCCTTAACAGAACAGAGACAGAAATACACCAAAAAACAGACTTAAAATGAAACAGAGGACTCAGTTTATAGATACTGCTTATTGAATTTTGATAATGAAAAGTCTGTACCTCCAGTTTATATCTTCAAGGAAAAATAGAAAAATAATAAAAATAATGATTTTCATCAAGACTACAAATAAAATGATTTTATTTATTAACTTCTATTATATTAGCAAGTTATTTTGTATCCATCACCAGGGCAGCTGGAGACATAAAGAGATTAAACACAAAGCTTAACACAGCCTAACAGCAACAGCCGACTCCTCCTCCCATCCAGCCCAACCATCAGCATGAACACGTTGCTGGCAGCTCCGTGACTGAAAAGATGAGCTTCCTCAAGTTTATCTGTATTATTTCAGTTCCTTCAGACAATGGCAGATGGAAACATTCAGGGAAAGCATCACATAAGACAATGAAAAATGGGAGACTATTTACTTAGGTGTCTGCAAGTGTAAGGTATACAAAGTCCCACCAGTATGACAAACTGAAGTTTGGCTTTGAGTATCTGACAATAAGCTGATGCTGCTGGGGATTTTTAAAAATCCATTCCCTAAATATTATTAGAACAAACTTTCAGAACAGCGCATTAAAGGAAAAAAATTGAAATAAAGCAGACCGAGGAAAAGACAGTCAAAGAATATCCTGTGAGCTTTAGAAATCTCCTCCATAATGTGCTCATCATGACTCAAGTACAGCAGCTGGTTGCTTTGCTCTACTCTCCCACAGTAGGCTTTCCTGATGTTGTTCATGGCAATTCTGTTCTTCCGCTCAGATGAAACAGCACATGTGCCTCTCCTGATTTTTCATCCAGTTTAAACTCTTTTCTTCTCCCTGATATACTGGATGGATTTTCCATGGTGTACCAAGCAGGCAATGCAGAAGAATTTAATTTTGGTTTAGGATCTTGTAAGGGGAAAAAATAACGTTATTTTTTAGTGCCAATTTGCTGCGCGCCGTTCTAGCAAGCGGGAAAGAACGATGCACCAATATGATGCAAGTTCAAATCCAACTTTATTAAACAGGCTGCATCCTTATATATTCTTTTTGTTCTCCTGTACATGCGATCACGCTCCAAGCACGCAAGATAGAGCAAGCTTGATTGGGTAGTACGCGTTGTCCACGCGCCCTTAGTCCTTAAGTGATTGGTTAGTCTAAAAAGATGCTATATGCGTATGATTCTTGTTATCAGCATTTTCCCATCTGCATTTTCTTACGTTTCTGCTAACTTAAATTGCAACTGTATCCTTTAGTTTAGCTCATGGCCTTGGTTCACAATACCTGGTATTCATTCAGTATTGTGCAGTGCCCTTATTTACCTGCTTTTACACCGTTCCAAGAATCTTTGCTGGTGTAACACAGGAAAGACACCTGAAGCCCAATGCTTGTTTCCAAATTATCTGCACAGTCTCCTGAACTGCCTCTGACATTCTCAGCTTGTTGGGCTTTCTCATCACTCCTCCCCCTACCAGTCTGCCTCTATTTTCTCCATGGTTGGAGGCCCTCTCTTTCATTTCTGTTTCTTTTTCTGTCTTGAACTCTGTCAGCTCTGAGCCACTTTCTGTCTTTAAATATCACTACAAGACTTTCAGTTCTTTAGCTGACAGATGACTCACTGCAGACCAATTTTCCATACTTTCTATGAAGAAGGCTGCATAAAAATAAATTTGCTGTATTGTAATTGAACACCACAGCATGTTAAAGACACATCAAACGTCACCTTGTACCCACAGCGTGGAATGCTTCACACTCATGGTATTTGAGCTAAATATCTTTATACATGATTTGGACATATGGGATGTGGGAAAAATAACGTCTGTGTCGTCCTGTAGAAATAAAATACCAGAACTGAAGGCAGATATGAATGGTGAAAGATGCTATAAACAAAACATCAATGTTTCATCTTAAGATCTAATTTGGATTTTCATGGGAGTATTTGTGTTACAATAGGTGAATTTCACTGTAAACACAGATATATTGTTCATAAAATTTTTCAGCCCTCTGTTAACCTGAACCACGCTGTTTGCTAATAAAGCTCCTCTAATCTGTGCTCTCAGCAAAGTGGTCCAATGTGCTCTTTAAGCATCTAAGAATCAGTAAATCTCAGCAAAACTACAGTTTGTTATGCAGCCGAGCACCCTCAACTGGTTTGACACCACTTGAAAAAAATGGTGCAGAAGGCAGAACAGGGCTTCAGATAATTGATGTTTTGAGTCAAATCCAAAAGTTCACTTATCTTTGGTTGCTCAGGACAGCAGAAGGTCTGAAGAGATGAGGCTGAAGCTGTCAAAAGGCACAACAAATGCAGTTTTCCCATTTGTATGCTATTAAGATAAATACCCAATTGAAAGGAAATCAGAACTGTTCTGAGTGTCCTCCAATACAGAAATCAAATACAAGCCTTCACCTAACTCTCTTAAACTGGTAGTCCTCTAGCAGTTTTTGTCATTCTTTGCCCCACATTTTAATATCTCTTTAGTATCTACTGCTCCATATGTGGTAGCTACTAATGATTCAACACCAGGAACAGATGAAATTAGATGTTGAAAAATGCAAAGCAACGCACACAAAAGGGATTAATTTGTACAACTCGCTGCTAGGGTTAGAGAGAACTGCGACCAGCTCAGGAAAAACAAAGCAAAAGCTAGACCTGGGCATCAGCATGGAAGGCTCAACGAAAACATCGGCTCAGTGGGTATCAGTGATCAAAACAGCAAACACCTTGTTTGCATACATAAGAAAGAGGATGGAAAATAACAGGAAAAATATTCTAAAGCTATTATACAAAGCTGTTGTACTCTTCAAGATGGAATGCTATGTTTCTTAGCATAATCCCAGCACAGTAAGACTTTGGCAAACAAGAAGAGGACTCTCACAGAAGTTACCAGAGAAACTCCAAAAAGATTTGTATGACTTGAAAGAAAGAGCAATAAAATGGCCTCTGTTTCTGCCTCCTCATGCAAGAACAAGGTGACATCTAATTAATCTCAGCAGTTTCACAAGGAAATAAAAGAAAGTAAATACTTGTTTTACAAATGGTACAGTTAGCTTATTGAATTCCCATGTGTGTGGTATGCATGGGAGCCAAGAGCTTAATGGGATTCAAGAACTGGTTGTTTATATACCCAGCAAGGCTACCTGATAACAACAGCTATGCCAAAATATAAATAAGAGTTGTACAAGAAATATAAACCATAATGTTTAGGTCACAGCGCACGCAATGATCTTAACAAATAAAATGTTCAGGGGGATTCACCTCCCACAGCTTCAGCTGTCTGAAAAGAAAACACCCCGTGCATACTTAGACCTATGCTTCCTCTGATAAACCAAAAGATGCTAGCATCTTCAGAAAGCAATTTATCTCATCCTAAGACAGCCTGGATGGAAGCACACCCTGAAGGTCTTCATCTCTCTCTCTCTCCCCTTCCATTAATTACAAAGGAAACACAGACAATGAACTTGCGCTAGATGCTTGCAACAACTGAGAAGAATTAGTCTCTTTTACAAAAAGTAATGGTATGGAGGAAGGTGTTTCTTAACATGGGTCTGCTCATCAGATTGATTTTTACTTATTAACAAAATCAACCTTCAAAAAAACCCACTTTTAGCTGCCTACATTTCAAACCAGTAGGGAGGCTGATAAAATTTCAATAGATATGAATTTGGTTCCAATAATTTTTCCCACTGACTAGAGAAGTTTGTTATGTCAAAACAGCATGGTTGTAACAAATGCAAGGAACATATAGTATACAAGCAATCTTACTAAGGTGCTGAATTCATACTTGAGCAACGTTGACAGGAATATCAACTGCAGCTACAGCTTGTCCTAATTCCAGGAGAGCTGGCAGTTCTTCTCCCTCTGTTCCATAACGGCTTGTCACCTCTCTCCCTCCTAAAACCCACCTCTGCTCCACAAGTGGTTTAATGTATCACATAATCCAATTATCGAGAAGCAATTGTCTTTAGCCTGTTTAGTCTGGACTCAGTGCCCTCTCAGACTGAGCCAAAGTGGCTTCCAGACAAAATGCTCATATACATTTTACAGCCACGGTCATAATTTTATAAGCATTTCTTTCAGCCTTAGTGAGAACACCCTTCTCAGGAACTGTTCAGAATTAAAGATAACTGTTTTTGGGGGGTTTTTTAGGGGTCTTTTTGGGGGTTTTTTTGGGTGTGGTTTTTTTTTTTCTGGATTATTTTTAGTCTAGATTACTTTCCTGATGCACTTTACCATGCAGCTGCACAGTCCCACTTGCCTGACCCACAGTATGATATGGAAGTGGGAACGAGTAGCCTGAAAAGGAAAGTCAGCATCAAAAAAAAGACATCTTCTAACAGCCCATCTCATCTGGTCCGAAACATTAAAAAGTTTTCTCTGTGCAAACTGCTTGTCTCCTTAACAGAACAGAGACAGAAATACACCAAAAAACAGACTTAAAATGAAACAGAGGACTCAGTTTATAGATACTGCTTATTGAATTTTGATAATGAAAAGTCTGTACCTCCAGTTTATATCTTCAAGGAAAAATAGAAAAATAATAAAAATAATGATTTTCATCAAGACTACAAATAAAATGATTTTATTTATTAACTTCTATTATATTAGCAAGTTATTTTGTATCCATCACCAGGGCAGCTGGAGACATAAAGAGATTAAACACAAAGCTTAACACAGCCTAACAGCAACAGCCGACTCCTCCTCCCATCCAGCCCAACCATCAGCATGAACACGTTGCTGGCAGCTCCGTGACTGAAAAGATGAGCTTCCTCAAGTTTATCTGTATTATTTCAGTTCCTTCAGACAATGGCAGATGGAAACATTCAGGGAAAGCATCACATAAGACAATGAAAAATGGGAGACTATTTACTTAGGTGTCTGCAAGTGTAAGGTATACAAAGTCCCACCAGTATGACAAACTGAAGTTTGGCTTTGAGTATCTGACAATAAGCTGATGCTGCTGGGGATTTTTAAAAATCCATTCCCTAAATATTATTAGAACAAACTTTCAGAACAGCGCATTAAAGGAAAAAAATTGAAATAAAGCAGACCGAGGAAAAGACAGTCAAAGAATATCCTGTGAGCTTTAGAAATCTCCTCCATAATGTGCTCATCATGACTCAAGTACAGCAGCTGGTTGCTTTGCTCTACTCTCCCACAGTAGGCTTTCCTGATGTTGTTCATGGCAATTCTGTTCTTCCGCTCAGATGAAACAGCACATGTGCCTCTCCTGATTTTTCATCCAGTTTAAACTCTTTTCTTCTCCCTGATATACTGGATGGATTTTCCATGGTGTACCAAGCAGGCAATGCAGAAGAATTTAATTTTGGTTTAGGATCTTGTAAGGGGAAAAAATAACGTTATTTTTTAGTGCCAATTTGCTGCGCGCCGTTCTAGCAAGCGGGAAAGAACGATGCACCAATATGATGCAAGTTCAAATCCAACTTTATTAAACAGGCTGCATCCTTATATATTCTTTTTGTTCTCCTGTACATGCGATCACGCTCCAAGCACGCAAGATAGAGCAAGCTTGATTGGGTAGTACGCGTTGTCCACGCGCCCTTAGTCCTTAAGTGATTGGTTAGTCTAAAAAGATGCTATATGCGTATGATTCTTGTTATCAGCATTTTCCCATCTGCATTTTCTTACGTTTCTGCTAACTTAAATTGCAACTGTATCCTTTAGTTTAGCTCATGGCCTTGGTTCACAATACCTGGTATTCATTCAGTATTGCTAAGGCCCCAACACCTCCCCCTTTCTTTTTAAGTAATGCATCAAGGCTCTGCGACAAACAATTTTGAACGCACTGTAAAACACATGGGATAACCATTAGCAGAACATATACAAATATCAGAATAGTAACCCCTTGTTTACACAAGTCCCTTAACCACCCTGTGATTCTCAGAGATGTAAGCCACGCATCCAGTCCACTGACTCCTTCCTTCACATTTTTCACTCTATAACGCAGTTCCTCAATTTGTTGATGAATACTTTTCGAATGATCCGAAAGGTTCATACAGCACATTCCTTCAAACTCCTTACAACCACGACCATGAGCTAACAAAAGGAAATCAATAGTGGCACGGTTTTGTAGTACTGCATGTCTTAAGCTATCTACATCGTTAGCAAGTCCAGAGAGAATGTCTGAAGTAGTATTAAATTCTTTTACTGCCCAACATGCTAAGCTTTTAATTCTGTTCCAATTACTTGCAGCCATTCCTCCGGGTAGAAACTAGGACAAAGCTACGGCCGTACTTAGCTTGCTGAGTTTTACTTTAGCATTACAATTTGGATTTAATTGACGCAAGGATCTCTTTGACCTATTGTATGGCCGTGTCATCACGTCCCTCATGTGAGGTGCAAATAGTGTAAGCTTCCTGATATAGCAAGGACCTCCAACTGGGCGATGTGGTATCCCAGGCCAAGCCCGATCCCCACAAATAAGAAAATAACCTTGGGGTAATTTTACTCCACCCATAACAATCACATCTAGTTCACCCACATGCCTAGTTATATTCCAATGGTCTGACTTCCCTGACGCATTCTGGTATCCTATAAACAGATTTGTCTCACCGTGCTGATATTGCCACCTATCCCAGGATGATTGAAAGTATATGGCACTTGACCCATTAATTGGGAGTATCTGTGGAGAATTGTTTGTGCAATTGGTCCGGTTGGTAATGTTGAGCCAATTACCATCAACTGAAGGGAAAGAGCCCCATAATTCTAATTCTTGAAATGGCAGAGGACTGGATACACTGCCTTTCAGGTCAGCTGAGCTTTGGATTTATACAGTTATAATGATGTTCCTTCTTTTGGACTTTAATAGTTGTCATTACTTTATTTGCTTTTTAATTGCTGCTGAATGCAGGAATGTTGTTTTCACAGAGTTATTTATCATACTGTAAAATCTTACTCCTGCTTGGTAACAGCCAGCTCCGAGCCCACCATTTTGTGGGTGAATTTTGACTGGTTATCTTTTCCGAAGTGCATCACTTGACAACAATCTAAAATGCATTTTATCTGCCATTTTAACACCCAGCTCTTGCCTTTAGTGCATTTAACCTCTGCATAGCCATCATGAAACCTTCTGACTTCAGGTTTTACTTGACCATCTGTCGAACACAAGTCTCCACTCATGACCTCCTGCTTCTGAGAGCTGCTGCATTCTCTTAATCTGCTCACCTAGTCTGTGACTTTCCCCTTCCCACTATGTCTGTGTGCCTCCTTTGGTGAGGGGCTTCATCAAAAACGTGGAAATTCATGGAAGACACATCAGCTGTAGCAACCTTATCCACATACTTCCTGGCTTTTCAAAGAATTCCAAGATAAGGGTAGATTTCCTCTCTGCAAACCTCATGTTGGTCTTTGCCATCCAGATCACAGGGTTTTGGGCATCCACAAATCTTATTTTGCATTGCAATTTGTGGGGAACTGCCTAAGGCAAACACCAGGATTACAGGTTTGCAGTTCCCTGGATGATTTAACAACTGTTTTAAAAAATAGCCATTACACTATCCAGCCTCAATAACGTCTCTGATAACAAGGCAATTCGAAAAGCAAGTGGTTATGCATCACTGTCAGTAACGTGGGCAATTTTTGTCCTTGAATTCTTAGATGAAAAAAACCTGGTAACAGTGATTTTATTTTATCATTTATTTTGTTGCACGACCATTAAATTAAACCACTCCAATTTCACATACCCTTTGAGAAAGCCCAAGGAGTGTTTCAGCATGGGCTTCTCCAGGCCTTTTTTTCCACAGATAACATCAATGCACAGAATTTATTTATCTTCTCTGAAAGAGGCCTCTCTAAGTATTCCTTCTACACCATGATCATTGGCTCAAAGGACAGGCAGGCGCATTGCTCCTGATGTACCACAAGTAAGACCTATAACCAGTTTTAATTCTTTGTGCTATTTGCTCAAATGTTGCTTAGCTTCTCTTACCTGTTATTCAATTTCAGTACGTTTAAAACATTGTTTGGGTGTGAATCCAGCTTTTTAAAGGACACCTACAGTTCTAACAACTTCCTTTACTCTGTCATGTAGCTCTGCTGCCTTCCTTTTGCTTATTCTCAAGCCTTTCATGACAGGTGGTGGGTGCTGGCCTTGAACATCACAGACGGTGTCCTCAAGTAGCTTCTACACCACCTGGTACAACTTCCTTCTCTTAACTGACCTTTTTTAGGTTTGTGGGTGTTTTTTTAAGTAAGTATCTTTATTTTTGCATTGTGTCCCTTTATGAAGTGGATCACAACTCTTGTAGATTTTTTTATGGTGTTTCTTTATTGTTGTTGCCGTTGTTCCAGTAGGATGTTGAACCTGCTGGTTGCTGCTGCAGCATATTTCATCCAGGTCAAAGTCACCCTTCCTCTCACAGCCCCACCAACCAATGTCTTGGCTACTGACTGTGTCTAAAACCTGAGATTTTTCACAACATCTTGGCGAGACAGTCATGTCACCTGAGCAGGGAGAAGCTGAAGAGTCTGTTCCTGCTCCCTCTGCTGCTTCTCTGATCTTTCAGCATAAAGCAATGAGTATTCACAATCCCAGCTGGATTCATGATGAAACAGACCCCAGCCTTGCTTTGCTTTTTGATATACACACTCAGTCCACACACACATTGATCTAAGACATCCATGAGATACATAAAACTATTCCAATGAATAAATTAATTTTGACAATAATGTTTTGGGCCTCATGTCACTTTATGCAAAAAAGCTATGTTTGATGAAGCTGCCAAGTTTTCTTAAATAACAACTTTTCTGATACAAGTTCTGTACTGTTCAATGACTTAATTTTTAAACAAAAGCAAATATTTTGACCATTTATTGATTTTTCTCATTATTATGTTTTAAATTTCAAGCTCACTGTCCTCATTCATTTTGGCTTTTTTTGGGGGTGATGTGCAAACAATCTGAGTCAGTCACTTTCGTACAGAAGCATCACACAGCACTTCCTAAATGGGCTCAGTGGTGGTTCCCCAAAACACTGAGAATGATTATGTTGACTCAGTGAGGAAAATAAAATAAAATCATGGAGCTGAGCATATTCACCAATATGAAAGAAGAACAGAGACTCAATGACAATCAGTAACTGTTCTGAAGGCTACTAAAGCAGAAATGCTTAAGGATCCTAAAGCTGCCTATGGAGTTTCTCCGCTTTAGCAGCTGCAAAGACTAATTGCTACTAAACACAGAAATCTTCTTAGTCTTTGGGTAATAAGATTATGTCTTAGTTTTTGAACAGAAAGGATCACCATGAATTGGAGGAGGAGATTTGTAACATTTATATTAAAAAACTGAAAACTTTTTAAACATTTGATGTCACACTAACACCTAAAAAATTTGTTCGTTCTTTTAACTTTGCAGGACACATACATATTCAGAGTTCTCTTTAAAGTCTTCTTTTTTTTTTTTTCCCCACAGCTGGTTTTCAACCAATGCTTAGTTTGAAGAATCCAAAGCTCTCCCTTTGCTCAGAATAACAACAGAAACGATAAGAAAAGCAGAAATCTTAAAATCCTGTTCAGCATTTAAAATGTTCTTTCCAAATATACCGTCTAAAATAGTGTAAAGTGTAAGAAGCTATTTAGACTAAAGGACCACAGACTATTAAATGATAAGCAACCAAACAGAAAACTGGTATCTAGTTTTGCCCTGTGATAAAACAGTATCAAAGAGCAGATCTAAACTTTTGTACAAAAGATTGTACTTCTAGAGTTATCGAAAAATACACTGACATAGCAAAATGAAGATACTCAGCAACAAAACCCAGCCCCAATTTATCAATTTTAGCTTTCAAATAAATAAATATGATACATCAAGTACATGTTTGCAATATTTCACAACATTTCTTCACTTTTTCCGCAGCATCAAATAACCAATCACATTTAACCCCACGTATGAGCTGCCGCAACCACAATTTTATTACATGGTTCTTTCAGTAAATCCTATTTCAAGGATATAGAAAGGATATAGACTTTGGAAAAGAAAAGTCTGAAAGAATGCAAACCTTCCAATTGTTTTATTTTAAACTATTTCCTTTATCCTTTTATCTTTGGATCTTAACTCTGATTTGAATAAAATTTAATAATACAGGTTTTTTAATTACACAGTATTTGTAATACAATATCTTCAGTGGCCAGTCCGGCCCAAACCGTGACACTAACCAGCTTTGTAAAAACAGGGACATTTCAGGGTCTGGGTTGATCCTACATTAACTACATTTTAAAGATTAGTTGAAAACATTAACGTAAGGCATTTCTAAATGACCAAGTGCTCTATGTTAAGCTAATCATACATACAAATCTGCAGACAGGTATGATGTAAAAATGAGAAACATCACAGGGAGGATCCTGAACAGTTGTCTAAACTGGTTTACAGTTGGTAATAGATGGGAATGCGTTGCCACAGTCTTCCCTGTGATGTAGGTTTGTTCTTGACTGCATGCTGTGCTGCAGTGGGGCTTTAGACTAGCTAGAAAGAAGAAACATTTTACAGTGAGGGTGGTGAAACACTGGCACAGGTTGCCCAGAGAGGTGGTAGATGCCCCATCTCTGGAAACACTCAAAGTCAGGTTGGACGGGGCTCTGAGCAACTTGATTTAGTTGAAGATGTCCCTGCTTGTTGCAGGGGAGGTTGAACTAGGTGACCTTTAAAGGTGTCTTCCAACCCAAACTATTCTATAACTCTATGAAAATGCCTTTTAGATAGGAAAGCTAGGTTTTATTAGAACAGACAGTAGGAACGGGATTTTCGGGGGGGAAATCTCAAAATGAAGAAAATCTGTCTTTACAATTTCCAGGACTTCTTGTGCTGCTATCCAAAAGCAAAGCACTAAAAATTGCAATGCAAGCACAATGACTTGTCTGTTCAGCCTAGTAAAGTGTCAAGTTCTTTTTAGTTCCCATTTAATTTGTTGAAAAAGAAGAGTTGCTCTGCATCTCACTGAAGCATAGTATCTTCACTTGAAAATAAGAGACTTTCTTATTGTTCTTGAGTTCCATGACATGATCTGTGAAATAACCCTGCTATGATAAAGGGAAATGTATTCAACTGTCTACACTTGACATATTTCATACAAATTTTAAAATTTGTCATCTGCTTGCTGTACACAGTTTTTTCCATCACATGCTGCACTCCCAATCCAGATTAGCCGCGATGCTATCGCTTTTTTTTTTATTTAATTTACTGGATGCACTGCTTGACACCTCACACCTCTGCAAAATGAAAGTTTAATTTTTCTTTTCCACTTCATAGAATTTTTCTCTCCCTTCTTTGATATATCTATACATGGACTTAGATGTTCATTACTAACTGAATCTCTCACATGATTTCGCAAAGTGGCTGATGTATACTACTATTAATCCCATTGAGAGGAAGGTAAATCCCCTCACTGGCATAGAATGCTGCTGCTTTAGGGAAGTAATAAAAGGGTTCTCCCAAAGAGAACTTATCCTGCCACAAACATCTAACTATAACTGATATGCTGACTTTTAGGCAGGATGTTCTCCCTAAATGAAATACAGTAGCAGGTAAGAAATCTGAGAAAGGAACGGAAGAATAAATCCAGGTCTAATAAGTCCCTCTCTAAGGCTTAATGATGTTTCCTTTATACATCTTCCACAATCTAGACAACAGAACTGGGCAAAGAAATTGTGACATGAGTCGTTTGGCAGCTCTGACATAAGAGGCTATTGTACTACTATGTCACTGAACATAACTCGGGGTCAGACTATGATTTGTTGTAAGCATTTTGAGCTCTACTAGATACTGTAAGTACACATGCCATTGACTAAGCAGTTACTTTTGAAGACTTTTTGGATTTAGGGAAGACAACGCTTCAAAGAAAAGCACCTTTCCTCTGCCAAACTGACCACTTCCAGTCTGAAAAAAGAAGATTGAGGTGTAACTGAGTGATGGTTTAACCCTGATGGGGCTGGACAGCACAGCACAGTGTAGCTCACCGTTCCTTCAATCCCTTCAGACTTTGTTTTGCTCTTCCCAACCTTTCAGTAGTAATTAATAACACATATCACAAAGGCTGACACATGATTGGGACAGCAAAAAAAACCACAACCAAACCTGAGCAGAACTGTTCAGGTCATCTTATTCTCTTGCCATTACAGTTCTGAGGCTGCCTTCTCAGCTAGCCAATAAAAGTTTCTTTCCTTGTCCTGCCAGTATTTGTGCAATGCCTCTAACATTGCTACAGTTCATCACTAAAATCTACTTGGTAATTTTATTGTGAAGAGATGCAATTACATTATCAGACTATAGATAAGAAACTCAAATTTTAACAAGCGCATACAAACTCAAAACTCTCCCTTCTGTCCTCCTAGCCTGGTTCCACCTAGAAGTA
The DNA here is from genome assembly GCF_001431845.1 of Calidris pugnax. Classification (NCBI taxonomy): domain Eukaryota; kingdom Metazoa; phylum Chordata; class Aves; order Charadriiformes; family Scolopacidae; genus Calidris; species Calidris pugnax. The sequence goes on along the minus strand of NW_015090902.1, from coordinate 4,515,981 downwards.
ATTTGACACGGGGTACAAAATTGTAGCTTCCCTTTATTTTCATAATTTGACACTATTCTTTCCAGTTTAGAGTGAAAAACATACTGCTTCCCATTGCTGGAACTGGAGTATCTCCACATCATTCCAATAGGGAGATACTCAGAACTTCCTCAAACCTTTAGCACAACTTCAGTGACATACTCAGCTTTAAGTCCATCACACTGCTCTTTTGGAGCCTTGACAAAGTTACACAATCACATTAGTTAATATAGTATATCCTCTGCATTGCATTTCTGCTATTCTTTAATCTGAATCTTTGCAAAAGCTGGAAACTAATTAAGTGATACAACATTTTTTCCTTTGGCAAAGACTTTGGTTCTGGTCTCTCTCATCTGACCTATGCTTGTTATGAAAGGCGTGTTCAGGCTTCCTATGCTTAAGCTGCAGAAATTGCTTCCACCAATACTTAGGGCAGTCGAGTCATATCTGATTTTTCCCCAAGGTAGCTACTACACCACATAAAGTTTTCTGACTCTAAAGGAATATTTTATTTTTATAGTCGGAGCCCAATGACAAGTTCCCACACAGAATTTTGTTTAAACAACAAAATTTAAAAACTTTCTTCATTTTACTTGTCTGGAACAAAAGGGAGTCTGCTTGTAGGCTCCAGTTACAACATTGTTCCCTACATTATTAAGTAAATTGCATAAAATGCAGATGCTGGATTTAGATGCAAGGAACATAGGTCTGAGAACAATTTTTCAATTTGTTTAAGCAGTAACAGTTTCCTTAACTTTAATTAATTAACAAATGCAAGTCTGGGGAAAAAAAAAACCACCCTGTCATTGCAAATGCAAATGTTTTGCTAGAGTCAAAGACTAGCTTCATTTGGCCTTTTTCACCTTGAGAACACACAAATTTTAACAGCTGGCTAGAGAATGCAGCCTGGCTGAGTAGGTATCATAAATCTGGAAAGATCTGTATGCTTCTGTATTAATTATATAATCTTACATATTGTTGCTGTTCTAATCTGTACAAAATATTCATGTGCTTTTACACCACAGAACCATGACTCTCCTGGCTGTATTACATGCTACTCACGAAGCACATCACAAATTATTACATATGTATCAACCTGAATATTTACTGTGGGGATACAGGAGATCAAAATTGGTTTCTCGGAAAGTAAGGTGTTATCGTTTTGTATAAAGTCTCCTGGATGGCTGGTACCTTTATGAAAAAGTGTTTCCAAAAAAACCAAAGCAAAACACAACCAAACCAAAACAAAAAACCAAACCCAATGTAATATGTTTTATACAAGTCCTAAAAATACCGGGTTTTATGCACAGCACAGCTCTGTTTCACTTATTTCCAAAGGACAACTAAAAGAGATGCAAAACGAACCATGAGAAAGTGAGTCATTTTCTTATACACTAATGAACAGCAAAGAGAAAGCAGGACAGAAACTCAACAAAATTAACTTATTTAAACCAAAAATAAAGGGCAAGAAATCTGCAGTAAGGTTACAAGTTACCTGCACATCTCATTAGCAAAACCAAGTTTCTTCAGTTTGAGTTGAGTTGAGTTTGAAATCACCACAGGCAATGGTTGGTAAGTCCCACCCCGCCCCCTTCACAAGAATCATCTTTACTCAAGCTGGACAAGAAGCCAGAGAGTGCAGGTGTCTGTCTGCTCAAAGAATTGGCAGCTTGGATTTGGGGGTCAGTTCCTGCATACACAGGACTTTTTTTTTTTTTTTCTTCCTTTTCATTCTGGAATACTAAAGAGTTCATAAAAATCTTGCAGTAAGTGACGTGACCAACAACCCGCGGGAACCGCTTTAGGTTCTCTGGAGATGGGGGCCAGAGCACTGACCTCTTGTGTGAAAGCCAGCTGGGAATGGTGGCCATCAGGATGGAGACAGCAGGTGCCTGGCTCTGCGCTGTTGGCTGCTCCTCTGCCTGACCAACATCACGGGAGACCGCAGCCCCACTCATCCTCCGAAGGACACACACGCTCACCACAGCGTCACACCAGATTCACTTCTGCCATTACCTTACACTGTGGCAGGTAGAGAGAACTTCCATGATATTAACAAGTACGGTGACACAAAAGGCTGGCAGAAGTTCACCACAAAATAGACTGCAAACAGCTCAAAATAATTCAGGGCTTTCCATTAACTTGGCTTTTAAAATAAGCATTTCACTGCAAGCAAGTTTAAGCATATGAAATTACTGCCATTAAAAGAGAAAGTATAAAAAAGGGAAGTATAAAAACCTTGTAAATACATTTGAACTAACGGATATATAATACACAAGGAAAGCTTATACTGCTTGCAGTATAACTGCTAGAGGCATTTCACTTTAATACACATATTTAACCAAGAATGTATTTAATAAAACAAAAATGCCAGAGTTACTGAAAAGGAAAAGCCCTGTAGATGATTACTAGAGAACATATTCAAGTAATTTAACCATTGCATTTTTACTTACTTTTCTGTATATGTGCAAAAGTTTTACACCATCTATATTTTGTTGAAGTTCTATATGCATATATATAAGGTTTTGCACTAAACAAAGTGTGATGATGATTTTCAAATGCAAACATTTCTGATTGTTAGTCGATGCTATTTACCACTACACTTTCTAAATACGTGTCAAAGAAAATACTGTAACAATTTTTTTCTTGGGAAAAGTAATTTCTGAGATTGCTCAAACATCTAAGTTCCATGCAATCACTAATATAGTTTACAATCTGCTTGAAATCAGAAACACAGATACAAACATGTATGTAATACATATGAAGTAAGGAAATACTGCATATTGCATTTGACAATCTTTAATTTTTCTTTGATATACTCTTCTTCCCTTTCAGAGAAAAAAAATCTCCATTCAAAGCTGTATAATATTTATCATTAAACAGTCCACCCATCAATAACATACTCCAGATTATGGTAACAAAGTTCAGCTGAGCAGCATTTCAGAACTGACTACAAGTACTTTACCACGCACCTGTATATGCCTTAAAACAATCACAGGCAAATGTAGTTAAAGAATCACTAAAGAGCAGAAAAACCAAAAAGGGTATCAGAAAATGTTTGTGGGGGAAAAAAAAAAAAGACCAAAATAAACACAAAAAGCCCAAGAGTAATGGAGTTAAATGTGAGATTTCCATTGGCAAGTGCTACAAAGGAGATGCCAAGAAAATCTGGCATTTTTTGCCAGAGTAGAAAAGCTGGCAAAAAAGGACAAGATTAAACCTGGATCCTGAGATGAAAGTGGAAGAGCTGTATCACTGCTTATTACTTTGTGTCTTCCTGTTTACCCTAAATCTCTGTATTTCCATTCCTTAAAGAGCTGCAAAAAGCCCAAATTAATATTTCTCTCCTCTACAGTGTTCACCTATATATAAATAAAGTAGTACTGAACAGAAAAAAAACAATCAATTCTTTTCTCTGGCAGAAGAACAAGAAGGATGGACGCTATGTTCTTTTCAGTAAAAACGCTACAGTTCAGCTAAGGTATTTCACTGAGAAGTACAAGCCACCATAAGCTACTCCCCTTTCTGGGGTCACATGAAAAGAGACTGGCTCCTCCAAACTCTAAGGCTGATCCTAGCTGGACTTTATTGTCATCACTTGTTATAACATCACTAGATGCCTCGCTCTTCTTATTATAGGAGCAGTTTAGTAGGGGTATTCTGATAGGCTTCAGTGAAGAGGTGTAATAAAATCAGGTCCTTGCACAAACGTGTTCTGTTGCAGCAGCTCAGGGTGTGAAGTGTCACAGACTTGCAGACCAGCCCTGGAGCCAGCAGCAGCTGCTGCCTCTCTGTACTGATTTATCAGCACTGTCTCAATTTCAACTGCATTCCTGTACGCATATTTTTGCTCATGTCTTTACTATTCTACACAGCTTGTGATATGAAAAGTGCATTGATCCAAGCATTGAGTAAAGTCAAGCTCTCTTGGGAACAACTCCCAGCAAAGGTGCATACTTAATTCAGCTATCTTGTCTTTAAACCCAAACACAATTGTTTATTAAAACAGCACCCAAAGACGTTTGGGCTTTAGTGTGTCAGCATCAGTATAGATGATGGACAGAAATATAAAGACACAAGGGAATGCTAAGATTGAAAGCAGAAAAATAAAGGACTAAAAGCTAATGGAAAACTAACCTAAATTAGTTAAGTATGAAAGAGCAAGGCTTTTTAGTATTCTGAATGGAAAAGAACAGGTGCTACACTTTAGCATTAAGAACTACTTGAGATGTTTTCACTTTATTTGCTGCTTTCTCTAGAAACTACAGATATAATCCCAGTATTTTGTGATAGTCACTCTTCATAAAGTTTCACAGCAACTTATTTTCCTATCAACTAAAGAGCTGCATGCCTTTGTCATTTTTACAAATTGTATCTTGCACTTCAGTTTATAATCAGGATAACAAAGCATTCTATTAAAATCCACCAAGCATTATTTGAATTGGCAGAATCTGTTTCTAGCAGTTGGGGCTGTAGGTCACATGGCATTTTCATCCTGTTCTACACACCTTAAAAGTTGGATTTATCAGTGGATTAGGCTTGTGTTGCATTCTCTTAATGTTCCTAACATTTATGAATTCAGCTTTTAAATAATTCCTTGTAAAAAAAAGCAGCTTAAGAAACCTTTCATTCATGCTTTTTACATTAGATTGGTGGAAAATTGGTAACATCAACCTAACGAAGCAAAAATAGTTCTGTAAAACTGGTTGAGTTCTCTCCTACTCCCTCAGCAGCAAGATGCAGAGAGATAGTTTGTAGGGTGAGACATACGGAAGTTCTTGCCAAATACCATCAACCCACCCAGAAATAAATAGCTCTAAGAAAGTAAGGTAACTCAATTATTATGGAAAAGTAAAAAAGCAGGCAGAACAGGTATGAATTCACTCAAAACTTCATCTGTCATTAGATGAGCTAGGCCAAGACCAGAGGCTCAAGACTATTTTTGAATATATCTGCATCAAGAAAAGAACAGCGTCACCTGGTGACACTGGTCCACAGGTCAGTGAAGGTCCTGTTCCCCACTACAACCACACAGAGCTAAGGGCTCAGCTACTATCAACTAGCAGAGTCCTTCACATCAGCACAGCTGCGCTGGTTATACCATCTGAGAGTCTGAGAACACTCAGATTTCATGCAGAGGAGTTTGTCAGGTGGAGCACCATCATCTAGTGCTGTGAACCAGAGATGCAGCTGTTGAAGTGATTTGCTCTTTATCGGGAGAGCCTGCCTATTTGCCCTCATGCCTGTTCCTGCAGCTGATACTGCCAAAGCAGCCAGGAAATGAAACTAATGGTAGACGGATGCAGCAAAGGAATACACAACTTTAGTAGCAATAAGAAAAACTGCAGTAGCTTTGGTCAGCCAGAACATGCTGTTCAAAGGAATCCTTGGAATGCACTCAGATTGCCTGTAGTGCATTTTGGCTAGATTACAGCAATAAATTTGTGCGTGCTGGTATTTCTATCTTCTGCTATACCAACATAACATCCATCTTTTTCATCCCTCCACAGATCGCTGAGAAGAGAAGGCGAGTGAGGCTGATGCACGGCACATGCAATGCAAATCCTGTGATACTGAGCAATCATGATTCCACACTGAAGCAAGGGACTTCCTTTCTCTCCATCAGTCTACTATACAGAAGGCTTAAATAGAGTTCAAATTCCAACAGGGCATACTCCAATTATGAACCGATTTCCATTTACAGGGGTAAAATGGAAGGAAGATAGCATGAAACCAGCAAACAAAACTATTTAACAAAAATATTGGGAAAGAGAGATGGACAGCGGAAGATGTTCAAAGCTTCCTGGGCACAGGCTACAGTCGTACAGAGGGCTGCTCAGTATTTTAAAAGGCTGCTACCTGTAAATTCTGCAGAGGGCAGTAACCAAAGGCAAAGGATACGAGATCAAGAAATCTCCCAAGTGGAGACTGAAGACAGTGGAAACAGTCTACTGGAAGCTGTATCAATATTTGGCTGTAAGCCTACGAACTGCCATAAATTAAAACTGCTATAACAGAATGAAATGAAATCATTGGGTAGGCCTGATTCTGACTTCCAACGTGAAAGAGCAGCATTTTCTGTTTGTTAAACAAAGCATAAAAGTGTAAAAAGACATGGTTACTACTCCTCACACATTATTCTTTCTGCTGTCTTTGTTTCGCTTGTCCACTCAACCATACTGATTGTAAGACCCTTCATATTAGAAATGAGCTTTTTACTCTGTTTTTAGAGCATCCAGAGTATTTAAACAGCAAGATGATATATAACAATAGAAATTCTGCATTTAAATAGCTTTCCTCCTCTTTGCTCCTTTTTTTTTTATTATTTGAAAGTGAGAATTTAAATACTTCATTGAAACAAGTCTCATTAAAGAGAAAGAACAGCAGTGATCAGAAACCTCTCCAAGATCTACAAAACAATCAAATCTCCTGCTTTTACAGAGGATGAACTGAGACACAGAATGATGGAGCAATTCAGCAGCCAGAGACCAAGCTGTAAGTTTATCGACATGCCCTTCCCTTAATCCAGCACCCTAGTGACTTCACCCTGCTGCTCCATGATGATTTAAGTACAAATGCTCAGGTCTTGATTATGTTTTCGTTATGAAATAAGGTGAAAGTAGTCAAGTAGTGTCTGATTTCCAAAGTGCTGGATGTCTGCTCAAGTGAGGCAGCAGCTGGCTTTTGCTGGGATCTAAGGTGGTTGTTGGTGCTGTTTTCTATTTCTTTTTCTCTCTCTTTTCTCTCTCTAATCAGTCACTTACTATCACTGTGATAACAGGAAGCCTGTAGCACAGCTGCAAGAAGGCAGAAAGGGGGAACACGCTCCAGCTGAGGGGGAGAAGTGACTCGGGGGGTGGGGGGCAAGAACAAAAAAATGATACGGAAAAGCTAAAGAAATGCAGTCAAGAAAGATGAGAAAATACAAGACCACAATGCCTCGTCATTCTGTGAGGCTCATCTATTAAGAGGAAGGGATGCTCAACTAAAATGTTTGTCGTCACTGTAAAATAAAACAAAAAGCAAGAAAAAAAAAATGCCACAGAGATAAAGGCCCAAAGTCCCTCTCCTCCTGCTTTACATCCTCCCACCTGACTAGTGGAACCTACTTTAAAGTACACGAGGGGACATTCAGTTTGAGTCACTGATTGTATCACAGAGGAATAAGAAAGAAAAGATGAAGGACAAGAACCACCACAGAAAGCAAATGTAATGGCCTTTGTCTCATTAAAAATGCACTTGTTGGCAAGTTCTTGCTCTGCTTAAGCACACAGTCGCCCTCTGGGTTCCAACTCAGTGCTCACCTTACTTTGTTAAAATGTAAAGGCATAAATCAAGATTAGGGGTACATTGTTTTCCGTGCTACAGAAACACATAGGAATGAGATCTCATTTCAAAGGTGTATTTTTGTTATTCAAGTATTCAAAGCTTTCTCAAAAGCATGCAGGAAGTTAACTAATACTATAGCATCTGTAAGTGTATTTACAGTTATAGAAAAAGAAATCAAAGATCCTTGATAAATCATTAACATGCAACTGGTTAAAGTAAATCATTACCAATGTATCACATTACTACAGTATTTATTTTTTCCTCAATACATTTTCAGTATTTACAGCCCTTCCTAACACCACACACAAATTTGGACTAAAGAACTGGGGCAGAATTCTTTGCCACTCCACTTCCAAAGACATTTTCCTGAGTTTTTTTTAATGCATGTTTGCTTTGGGTTTTTTTTCTTTTTTTTCTTTTTCAATGGGATGTCTACCAATGCCTTAATGTTAGAAACTATCACACAAGAACTACTAAAAACTTATGCATGAGTTCTGTAACAGTCCCATATGCTTGTGGATATACTGGCATTTAGAAGATGTAAATACTTACAGACAGTGGTAGTTAGAAATTACTAGTTTCTACATTGTATATAAACCTAAACTAGTGATTCATACTTACAGTTTGTATTGATAGCCCAATCTTGTGTTTAAAAACCCTCAGTGGGCAGCAGTGAATTTCTTGGAGAGTTTCACACTCACCTTCAGGAGGTCTAGGCTTGTTTGTTGTGAAAACAAGAGAAGTGTTTAGACTCTAGCTGGCTCCTTGACAGAGCACTGAATCTTTAAGTGACTGCCCAAGCTACACCAACCTCAAATGTTTAAACTTTTAAACTCAGTGTCAGATGTAGTACTCTAAAGAAAGATTTCCAGAAAGAAGCCACCACACTACTCAGCTAGCTGTTGCAGCACGGGACATCAACACGTATCTCCTCTTAAGCATACATTTAATTCCCTGGAAGTCAATACAATAAAAGTTAAAAAAACATGACTACTAGAACTCTGGACAACTCTTAAATCAGGCGTCACCTGAAAAAGGAGACCTTCTTCTGTTCAGATAGAACAGGACTTCACATTTTTCCAAAGCAGTATTAAATTAGAGAAGTTGATTTATGTCTTTAACTTTGCAGTTTAATTCCCAGTGATGTAAGTCAACTGATAACAGTGTCAGTGTGAATATGAGCAGTACTGGATCTAGATTTTTTTTTTTAAATTAAGCCCGAGATAACAAATGATTAAATACTTTATCTGAACTCTGAAAATAAAAATGCTTATACAATCTTATTCAATTTCAGGAAAAAAAACTGTGGTGATTTTATCTATTAGGACAGTCGTTGCATCTATCAACAAACACAGGGTTTGCAGAAAGGATATTCAAGGAGAAAATATCTGAAGTACAGCTATAGCTATCCAACATCTTGGCTTGTTTGTGGCATCTCTCACTGTAACTGGTTCCAAAATGTCAAGTACACTTAAGCTAAAGAAGAAACAGGCTGTAGAGGAGAAAGTTGCTTAACCTCACAGACATCTCCCCTTCCAAGTTATCGATTAATCTATAAACACCAGCAACATTATGGAAAGGCTTATATTAACAGCCTTAACAGAGGTGTCATTGTTGCTACAGCTTGCTTTCCGAGGATGACACACACATGAGAATGCCAGAAGCTGTTGGGAGCTCAGGAAATACCTGCCATTCACAAACTGGGAGTCATACATTAATTTCTGCAAGGACAGAACTAAATTACAGAATGCTATCATCTATAATTTTACCATGCACAAAGATACTGTTTTAACAATAAACATTGACATTCAATCTGGCAGAGAATTAAAACTAGAATATCCAAAATTAACTAGGACAATTCATGAATAGAAATTAAAAAAGACTTAGCCTGACCACGAGAAATACAAAAGAACCAGAACCACCATATAATCACTGCTCCTTCCTTATTGAATTACTGAAAATCACTTTTTAAAGCCTGCAGGTTGAAAACTTACTTTTAAAAGACCTGCAAGTCCATACTGCCCTTTCTAGAAGAGGAAAGGCCCATGCTAACAAGTCTGAGCAAAGGAAGAGAGGGAAACAAACCTTACAGCAATAGTTTTAGAATTAGCTGAATGCAGGACAGGAAGTTTTTTTTCCAGCAAGCCGTTAGAAAGATCTGGACATCTGCATATCAATCATATTCACTCATTAATACTATAATTTGAAATATAATTTGGTGCATCTGTGTTGCAAAATACAGCCTGTAGTACTAAGTTAAGAGCTGTATTTTAGCATCTTATTTTTGGAGATGATTATTTAGCATCTTGCATTATCCAGGTGTACTTAATCAAGTTCTAAAATAGATATGATTTTTATCTTTAAGCATCATTTAATAGGTTTGTTGTTCATTTTTTTAAAATGGAATAAAACTGGATGAAAAGAATGTTATAACTTTTTGTTTGCAAATGCAGAATCCTCATCCTCAAATTGCCCCAGTTCCCTCAATTTGTTCTGTTAAAAGCTTTAAATATTCAGAACACAAGAAGCTGCCGCAAGACTCAGGGCAGTCAATCTCGGAGCAGCTGACAAAACATGCTACAAGACAACCTGAATCACAGAGGTTTGGGGTTTTTTCATAGCTCTCTCAGACATCAGATTCAGAAAAGCAATTGGATGTGTTCTATATTAATATATAGGGAGAATAAAAACAAGGCTTTGGATACCCTTTTCTTGCAACACACGCAGCTTATGAACTCATAGCACTGAGATTTTGAGATACAGTTCGAGACGACTTAAAACCAATAACTGTCAATTTGAAAAAGCCCAGTTCTGCAGGGACTGACAGGAATTTTGTAGCTACTTGGCTTTTCCATCAGTGCTTAACATTAAAATTACTGTTGATATAAAAAAACCAGTGAGAACAGTGAAGTTATACATAAGCACTAACTGGTAACCTAGTTCTAAAAAAACCCAAACAAAAACAACTAAAGCCCCCAAAACCCCAACCAACCAAACAAAAAAATCAGACCAGATCCTAAACCACACAAATTTTAAATGTGGTCAAATGAAGTTTTGCAAAACACATTTTATAAGAGACTGACTTTTGGAAATAGCCAGGGTACCAATGTATCAAATAACAGGAGTTCTTGGTGGAATGCTGTGGCAGAAGAATGTTGATGCAATTTTTTGACACAAAAAAAACAAACCTTCAGAGCAGTGGTTAGAAACACAAAACCTATTATATTTCAACACACGGCCTTGCTGAAACCACAAATACTACAGACAGTACTGGAGTTTATATTCTTAAAAGGATGCCATGAAAAGGGAGATAGAAGAGCTACAAAAGTGACTTGAGATTTGAATTAAATACACAAATGAATGTGTTTTTCTAATCAAAAAGATTGATGGTGACTTGATTACTGTGCTTCGTGGGAAGAAAATACTGCGTAATAAAAGCTCTTTACTCAAATAGAGGAAGGCAGAAAAAAGCAATTTTCAAACTTTTTTTTTTTTTAATAGATTGAGGCAAATTATCTATTAGAACAAACTACCAGAAAGTAGCGGAGCCTCTGTGACATCTTTGAAATGTCCACGGTGGTTTTTTTCTTTTTTTTTTTTTTTTTTTTTTTTTAAAACCACCTGGCTCGCACCACCTCGGGAGAAA
>NW_015090902.1:4498145-4504890 GCF_001431845.1 Calidris pugnax | reverse complement strand
GTTGTTTTTTTTTTTTTTTTTTTTTTTTTTTTTGAAACACCAACTGCTGAGCTCGATATGGGGTAAGACCTCTCTAACAGGTAGAGAAGATTTAATTACACAGTCTAATGATCCCTCTGGTTTGAAGGCTACAAAAAGGTTCATAACGCTCGAGTTTCACAACCTGTGCTACCTACCAGTGAAAAAGGTTTGCTGCCAACCTTAGCTGCTTAAAACATATTGTTCCTTTGGTGTGCTGAGTATATCAGTTCTGTAACATCTCACATTCCCAACCACCTGCCAAGAACGTAAGGAGTCAACACATGATTCATACCAGCATCTCCTTAACAACAAACACAGGCTTAAGCATTATTAAGTCTTCCTAAAATGGCTGCCTTAGACCTTAAGTGAATCAAGACACTGAAGACAGATCAGAGACTACCGGATTATGCCTTTACCAGATTTATTTTTTGCTGATCAGCAAGTCCCAGCAAGTCCCAGCATTTTCACCAACAGAATCGAACCCAAGAAATGTAGTAGTTTTCAGGAGTTCGGCTACGGACCCCTCCCCGATGGCCCTCTCCTTCACTGACAGAGCTAACCATTTCCTGGGATGCATCTCATTTGAGTAACTTCATTTACTTGTATGTAAATGACAGAGATCTCTAAATTCATTCCCCCAGCTTGAACCTCTATCTGCAGCAGTAGCAATTCTTCTCAGTATTGCCCTTTCTGACAGGAATAACTGAAAGAAGCAAAAGTCCAAAGGCCAGCTACATTAAAATATCATGTACAATCGCACTGCCTCAGGCCAACAAGCAAATTTAACTCGAGGGGGAAGTGTCCCACAGAAGTACCACCTTCCACATTATTCCAGAGTTACCAGCTGCCAAAAGGTTGAGAAATACAAGCAAGCAGCGCCCCCCCTTTTTTTTTTTTTCTAAGTTGACTAACTGAACAGAGCATCCAGACTGGACTCTTCCTCCTTGTTAAAACTGTGTCTCATAACACACCCATTAGAAGACAGAGTAAAGCACAGTTAGGTCTTGGTCCTTTTGTCTCCATAAAGGGTTTCACCAAAATTGGGTACGTTGTTATCAAGATAGTAACAACAGGATATTATCAGACTAATACCATGGTTCAAAAACATGAGGGAAGAATGAGTGAGACTTGACAAGAACAAGAACAAAAACAATGGGTTATGAAATCAAAAATAAAAACGACCTAAGAACTCTTTTATTCGAATTCTCTTTATCTGTTCTACTAGGTGCTCTCAACTACTGCATATTTCTGAACTCCTACATGCATAGTCTTTCTATTTTCCACAGTCTCTGGTTCCGGAATTTGCTCTGCCATGAGTCTAAGAAACACCAAACACCACTTTGGGACTCTACATGAAAATATGGCTTTAATATTAAAATACTTCAGAGAGAAAATTTAATCGAGTACACTGTTTAGTGCACAAATAATAATAATAATAATAATAATAGAAAAGCTATATCCTATTATCATAGCTTAAATTGGAGTATCCAAGAAGAAACATTGCTAGAGAAAAAAACTCATACAGTTTATCTTTTAGAAAGAATAAGGTTACATTTTTAGCATTCTTATTTTAATGCAAGTTACAGCATTTCCTACTGTTGCACCTATCTTAAAATAAGAAGCAAGAACTCCACAATTTAACTTCATCTTATGAAATTAAAATCCCAAAGAAATCAAAACTAAGCTACCGCTTCCTAGTAAGTTAAGAAACACATAATTAAAGTTTCCTGGATTCTCCTTTCATATAAACCACCCTTCTAAACACGATGGTGTACCTCTCAAGTCACTAGTCCTGAAGAAATACTTCTCAATAAATAGATAATAAAAATAAATTAATTTTGATCTACAAGCTTTAAGCTATGAGGATATTAAGTTTACAACCAGAATTTGATGGATGATAACTTATCTGTAGCTTGAACATTACACATTTTAATACCCTTGTGAAAAGTATAAAGTCTTTTGCTAAAAGAAAGCTAGCAGTGCATTAACATGGACCAAAGTCAGTACGAAAATCATATGAAAACCAAAAGAAATTCTCTGCATTATTTCCTCCCTTGACTGTCTAATTCCCGTTACTCAACGAAGTCAACAGAAGGCTGACATGATCACACCATCAGGGTAACTCAATTCCTCCAAAACAGTCAAAGGAGTTTTTAAAAATTAGACAATTAATTTATTATTCTAAGAGTGTTGAATGAATTTAATATTCATTATTTTCTTGAAAGACGAGGCACTCTTAGATTTCTCATTACTACAGGTTCATTAATCACCTGCTTACACAAAGAAAAGGAACCTGAAAGTGCAGTCTATCCCCCCATCTTTGGAAAATGTATAAGAGAGTTACAGGAGGAAGCCAAGGTGCTTCACAAACTTTAAATCCCCATGCCATTAGTCATTTATGCATGCATCACAAGGTGACTCCGTAATGTTACGGGTATAACTGGTCACAATTTATTTGACACAGCAGAAAAAAGTATTCAAAAAATTATCTGAAGTGCTAAAAACAACATGCAGAGAAGGATGGAGAAAGACATACTGAAATATTGACGCAGACCTGCTTTGCTTTTTATTTTTTTTCTTTGTTCAGAAGCTAGCCTGGACAGGATCTATGTCAGTCTGACAGTATCAACCATAATGTAACTACTACTTTAAAGAAGAATAATAATCGACAAATCCAAAGATATTTTAGCACTGACAAGAAATTACTTTAATTTATAATTGTAATTAACTTAACTTTGAAATAACTTCTCAAAAATAGCTGATGTCTTAAATGCGTATTCTAGTGACTGAGTATTTCATTCTTCCACAGATTAATTTAACACCATGAAGTATCAGCTGTGGGATATCTATTCATCCTGATAACCTTGTTGATTCAGATAGACAAGGATTTGGTTTTCTTAATTTATTGAAAAGACATAGAAAAATCACACTGATATACAACTATGTTACAACTGAAAAATTTTAATCCTGAGATATGGTCAAACTATTTTCATGAGACACGTTTGATAAACAATGAAATTATTTTATGAGTCAGGTTTCCATTTATTTGAATTCCCAGAGAATTTGTTTCCCTTACTTCTAGGTCCAAAGGCTATAGAAGGCAGCAAGGCAGCACATATACAATGTGTTCCATTTTTTAGGAAACACAGAAGATACTGTGTTGCCCTGCAAAATATATCATATAGTCACAGAATATTAGAAGTAAAACAATACAAGCAATAGATCTGCTTTTCCACCTTATGAAACTGTTTTTTCGGGACTCCCTGAGGTACTTCTAAACAAAATAGATATATATATATATATATGTAGAATGTTCATACATACAGACACGCACACTCCTCTTTTTTTCTTCAGTGTGAAACGCTCTTGATGGAGCTCTCCTTTATTCTTTCAAAAAAAGATCTAAATAAGGGATATATAACTAAATCTAGGTGAACAAACTAAGTAATTCATGTTGTGATTGTCTAAACTGTTCCTTTCGTATTTTATGAGCACTGCCTAAAATCACAGCCTTTATCCTGCAATAGATTTTATGCATATGCTTAAATAAAATACCATAAAATACATACACAAGTAAAGTCAATCATGTCCCTCTTTCACGCAGGATGAGCACAGACCTGTAATTCCGCAATCAGTATTCAGACAGAACAAATAATAAGGGTCTTAAGCTGCAGCAAGAAAGATCTGGCATTAAAGGGCAGTAAAACACTAGAGCAAATGGAAAAGGGCATGTAAGAAAAACCTCCCTATGGGGAGGTTTTTAAGAACAAATTAGGCAAATACCTGACAAGAATGACATTTATAGTCAAACCTACCTTGCTAAGAGAACATAGATTAAAAACCTCCAAAGATCACTTCAAACTTAGTTTTTCTTGATTCCATGCTAAACTGTAAAGTCAAGTAACAATCCAATAGAAAAATAAGTCTCCCAGAATTCCAGATGCATTTGGTAAGTGTTAAAAAAGTGGCTGGACTCCAACACCTACTCTTCCTGAACACTGAGACTGGGATCAGCTAAAAGAGATCCCCATCCAACAGTCAATACTGTCACTAAGCAACACCAGAACACTACTTATGGCTATCATGGTTGAGTACATTTGTTTTGAAATACTAGAGGAAAAGGTTAAATCTAAAAAAATGGGTAAGTAAAGCCATTGTTCAATAATCTATCCATTATAAAACCAGACAAATATTTCTATGACCCTAAAAAGGGACGATATAACACAATCCTAAATTCTATTCTACTTCACTGCTATGCAGTATATCAACATTTAGCATGTGTTGATTTATTCATAGATTTTAAACAGAAGCTAATTAAATTTGAAAAAAAAGTTCTGGGCTGATACCTTAACGAGGATATATCTCAATTGCAGTAGTGTTCAGAGGCCTGCTTTCTAATGTTTGATTTAAAAGTCACTTCAGTCCCTACATAAAACTGAATATTACGTTATAGATCTATTTACCTACAAAGTATTCTAAGACTTTATTTAGCCTTATTAGCAAAACAATGAAGGAGAGCATCCCTCTAATATCTGAAAGGAGATGACATCAAAGAATAAACAGAGATTATATGGCATGGTTGGAGAGAAAGGGTGCTTCAATATCGGAATAAAAAGCTTGAGGCTGACACGTTGTGAAACAGAAACCCTATGAACTGTCCACAGAGAACTATATAACTGAAATTTAAGGACAGTCTAGGAACAGACTCTGCAATTTGAATGTGGATGCTATCTAATATAAAGAGAAAAGCAACACCTGGAAGCTGTGTATTAAGAACACCTTCCTATCCATAATCCCAAAAGTATCAAGATCGACTCTTATGTTATTCTGGTAAAGTTACTTCTTCCCCAGTCCGAAAAACATCTTTAAACCATTTCACACCAAGCAAGAACTTTCTTGATGTGCCATCAGTTACGCTGTGCTTTGCTTCAGTCACTTGGGCTATTTTGACAGTTTACTTGTATTCAGATTCTGAACTGAGCTCAGAATAGAGAGTAGACCCAATTTCCAAGCTGAAAATTCACCCCTGTGGGTACTATTTTCAAAGGCAAGGAGCATTTGCCTTCCTGGATCTGCAGGTTGTATCTCAGGTTTTCCTTACATTTAGGCAGTCTCCAAGCTGAAGTAGACATAGTAGTTTAATAAATACTGCTTATGAAGTGTTTTACTTCAGCAGGCTCACCTGGACATTTTATTTGCTCTAGACTGCCCCTAGCAGCAGATGACAATGATACACAGTTTTGGACAAACATACACCCTCAGGAACATAGCACTTGAAAAAAACTAAATGAATTTGTCTTATCTAAGCTTTTGACTTCTTTCTAAGGTAGATAAGAATCAACTTAATTCCGGCAATGTCATTCAGAAAACTATGTTTTTAACTGAGGTCAACTTAGAGCCCACTTCTTTACAGATTCTGTGCGGCTTCTCTTGTATCCTTTGACAACGCTAAATATTGGTTCTGAAGTTAACTGGTCACAGTTTCTCATCAGAAAGCCTCTCAATGCTAAAGGATTGATATCTTCCCCCATCAACTCCAGTCAGGTGGAGGTCTGTTCTAATTGGGAGAGGTAAATCTGAAAGGTCGTTAAGTCTTTCCCAATTCCTTAGAACATCAGGAGTAAGACTTATTAAAACAGCTTTATCTAACATTTACTCTTAAAAACAATATGACTGTAAGCAGGCATAATATGAATACACATGTGGCATTTGAGTGGGAGGGGCAGAAGACTTTATTTTCAGTTACACTTCATATAACTTCAGCAAGATCAGTGACGCCGTACGGCCGCAACCAAATGTTGAACCTGGTCTTCAAACTCCAAAATGAACCCATAGGGATGTACATCTTCATTTTGCTTATGTTGCAAAACAGTGACACCCACTGGCAGCAACAGCTTAAATACTTAATTGTTGCAATTTGAATCTACTTGATAAGAGTTGATAAGAAGTTTCTTTAGACAAAAATTCATGATAATAGCAACCGTGCAGGCTTACCTGTTGAGTCAGCACTACTGTCTGAGTTTTCAGAAACTGAAATACTAATAGCATCTGGAGTAACTGCGGCGTAACCCTCCGGAGGAAGACTCACTGTGTACATTCTCCTTGGAGACAAAATCATATCATCACTACCTACAAAACAGAAAAAACAAAGCGTCTGGCTATTGATCTCAGTGTAGATTTTCTCAAAAGTTTTCCCAACTACGGCGATGATAGAAAGTGGTCTTGAAAGTCCTCACAGAAGAAAAAGAAATGAGAGAAGGTCATTTGTAGAATGCTGGAATTATCATATGATCAACAAAATCGTACCAAATTCTGTAGTGGTTACAAATAAGCAAATACTCTACAGGTTAATTCTTTCCACTAGAAACACCTTTTTTTTTTTTTACCCTTCCATCAGGCAACTCTTCTGCCCTAATTTCAGAAGAAGCTTCCACTTACGCTACTATTTTAAGAGACATTCTACACATTTTTCCCCATTCCGTGTGAGCAGATGCTATTTCTTTAAGAATTTTTTCATAGAAGTTGGATGGATGGAAAGATAAAAGCTGACTACAGAGTGATAGAAGCAACAGAAAAAGAATCACTGAACTGTGGTTTCTCCATTTGCAGACCTTTTAAACACAGCCTGTGCTGTTCTGAAGGGCACAAAGATGAAGGGAGTTTGAAAGTCACACTTGACTAACCCCCAGCAGTGCTGCCCTAGAGGGCTCATCTCCTTCTCCTT
>NW_015090902.1:4474045-4498002 GCF_001431845.1 Calidris pugnax | reverse complement strand
CGGGGAAAGAGTGCCAACTATTTAGCTAGGAAACTATTTGCGATGATGGCAGTAGACTGTTTTTGCAGAATTTCTTTCCACTTTAAAAGGTATTTAGAAATATGTGCAAGAGTAGCATTACAATTTGTTCACCAGATGAGAAGTAACTGTAGGAATGACAAGAGATGCGTCCCTGCTCCAGTACACAAAACCAGTCCAAATTGTAGACTGTATTTTTTTGCTCAGTAGTGACGAGGTAGAGGTGAACCACAGGGAGACAAAAGCCTTTCCAGAAGGCCAGGATGTTCAGGCTGTCTCCAGAGGCATCTGAAATGTAATTCAGATGGTTCAGTGTGTTCTTTTTACATTCTGCCAGCTCCATAAGCCATCAGAGACACAGCATTAGCTTTCCCTTCTTGGGGGCAATTTACCCCTTTAAAACACATAGACAGACTGTTAAAACAATGTACAGTAAAAGCATCTTTGGCAGGTGGACAGTTATCCTCCTTATAGCACAAACTTGCTAGAAGATCCCAGATGATCCAAGTGTATTGCCAAGCTGCAACTAGGCTTGGACTGATACCTAAACACTTAAAATACAGCTGTGTCTGATAGAAATAATTCTTGCTAGGGGTCTGCGTTTCTAATATGTAATTTAACTATACACATTGTATGTAAATATGCAATTTAACTATACACTGGCATTTTTCAGATAACACACTTCAAAATGTTCAGCATGACCAATCAGCTCAGATATCTATGATAAAATACATTTTGGAACGTTCAAGGCACTTTTCAAAAGCTGCACCACATTTGTTTTCACCATCAGGATGTAATAATTTTGTTTTGAGAATGCATTAGAAAGTTATTGTTTTTCCTTGAACAAGTCAGAAAATTTCAAACTGATATTGATGATGCTTACTTGAAAGGATAATAAAGGAAATGAAATAAATAGTACAAAAAGATGAAGAACAATGATGTGATTTGGGAAAAGATCCACTAAAAATCAATTTGGAGTAATTCTTAAATACATCCTTTCTATGAAGATGATGCTAAATCACTGAACTGGCAGTACTTGCATTGATTTTTTTTTTTCCTGCCCAGGCTGAGTAACGATAAAGTGCTAATTGGTGATAGTTTTAAATGTATAAATGTTTCTTGATTTACTCCCTTCTGAACAATTTCAAGTTTTCCCTTTTTTCCCATTTATATTTAGGTTTTGTAAAACAAAGATGACCATGAAAACATTAAACTCAATTCGTAGAAGTCCTGACTAACTCAAACTCTTTAATCATAGAAGATGTAGATATATTGGGATATTAACTTTCCAGGAAAACACATGACAGAATCTGGGGGATGGCCTGCAACACCTATCTTAGTAAAAGCTGTTACTCTTCTTTCTATGTAAAAGGGTGTTGACTCAAAACAACTTTTTTTAAATAGACCTGTTTAAATGCGAGTCCCCAAATCACATATTTATTCACCCCATACGCATCTTCAAGTAGTTACAAACCATAAATCAAGCATTAGTCTCTGCAAACCCTATGCAAGTATGTCAAAGCAAACCATTACCATATAAAAAAAAAAAACCCCAGCATGCACACAACTGTATAATCTCAGTGTATCAACAAATCTCCCAGTCTTAAACCAATCACCCTCTCTTCACAGGTTGACTTTCACAGGATTGTAGTCTGCTTGTTGTCTTGAGACTGGAAAAGAGCACTTTCCAGAAAAGCGGAACCTTCAAGCTCAAGTAATCTTTTGGGCAATTCTTTTCCCTGGAGTGCTGCAAAATTTCTGCTGCTTGACCTCAGTCTTCAGTAGGATTCTTTCCCTCAATACTAGATAAATCACATTAGGTAGAGAGAAAAAATGATGATGATAATAAGCAACCTACCAAAGAATGAACAGTCACTTATTAGTGGTCATTTGTTTTACTCAAATGATAACCATCACACAGTAATAGAAATGTTGTGCTACTGTGCTGGGTAATTGGAGAAGGTGATGAATTATTTCTGTACAAATTCAAATCTGCAGATAGGGACTTGCTTCTCTCAAAATTATGGAACTCCCTTATGGAAAGCTAATAAATATAGTTCACTATTACAGTCTAGTTTTAACACCTCTAGTGCCAAAATTCTTACTAAAATCTCACTGCACAGGCAGTGGAAGCAGGGACGAGTACCTTGGGCAGAGTATAGAGATGCTTGCCTGGTTGCGTAGGGATGGGGTCAGGAAGGCCAAGGCACTCCTGGAGCTGAACTTGACAAGAGATGCAAAGAATAATGCGAAGGGCTTCAACAAGTATGTCAGCCAGAAAAAGAAGGTCAAAAAAACCATACTCTTCACAATAAGCAAGGCTGGCAAACCAGTAACAACGGAAAAGGAGAAGGCTGAAGTTGTCAACAACTTTTTTGTCTCAGTCTTCACTAATAACCTCTCTTCCTACACCTCTCAAATGGATGGACTACATGGCAGGGACTGGGGCAGCAAGGTCCCTCCCACTGTAAGGTAGGTGATCAGGTTTGTGACCACCTGAGGAACCTGAACACACGGAAGTCTATGGGACCTGACAAGATGCATCCCAGAGTACCAAGGGAATTGACTGATGTAGTTGCCAAGGCACTCTCCATGATATTTGAAAAGTCACGGCAGTCAGGCAAAGACACCAGTGACTGGAAAAGTGAAAACATTACACATATTTTTGAAAAGGGTAGAAAGGAGGACCTTGGGAACTACCAACCTGTCAGCCTCACCTCTGTACCTGGGGAGATCACGGAACAGATCCTCCTGGAAGCTAGGCTAAAGAACGTGGAGGACAGGGAGGTGATTAGAGACAGCCAATATGGCTTCACCAAAGGCAAGTCCTGCTTGACCAACCTAGTGGCCTTCTATGACTGAGCGACTATATCGGTGGACAAGAGACGAGCTATGGATATTACCTCTCTAGACTTCTGTAAGGCCTTTGACACAGTCCTCCACAATATCCTTCTCTCTAAACTGGAGAGGTATGGATTTGGTGGGTGACTGGTAGATGAGGAATTAGTTGGATGGTCACACCCAGAAGCGTGACCCAGGTCAACGGTTCAACATCCAGATGGATATTGGTGACAACTGGTGTCCCTCAAGGGTCTGTACTGGGACCAGTATTGTTCAATATCTTCCTCAGTGGCATACAGTGGGACTGAATGCACCCTCAGAAGTTTGCATCAAGTGTAAATATGATTAGAATGGAGGGAGAATGGAAAGAGGTATAATGACAGCATCCAAATGAATGATGATCCATTTATTCATGTTGTACTAAATGCCCGAAATACTTCTACAAATATTGTGAACTTCATTACCTTTTTGTTAAGCCCTCTGCACTTCAGATTTTATTTATTCCATTTCAAAATTCTGGTTTGTGACTTAAATTAATTTTCAATTTTATTTAAATCTACTGTACTAAGATTTGAACACCTGTTACAGATTATCTTAACAGTTGCTTATTCAGATTCATCATACAATTGACCAGCATGTAACTATAGTGTTGAAGATCCCAGAACTTCTGGGTAACAACTCCTAACACCGTTCTTAAGGTTTATTATCAATGAAAGGCAAAGCCCCCTTTCTGAGGGCTTTAGAACAGGATACGGTGGGGTTTTTTGGGTGGCAATTATTTGCCCAGATTTATTTTTCAAAGCTGTCTCATTATCTACTCTGCAAGCTTAGTGAAGTCTCTCTCATACACTAGCACTTTGCCACAGTGTCTTATGATTTCTCCTAATGCTGCAGATTTTATTTGTTCACTTCTCAAAAGCCAAATACACCCGTCAATCAATGTGTTTTTTTTTAAATCAATGCAACAACACCAAATCTGAAAGGCCACGTCTAAGTTGCAATTAGTTAATTATCCTCACTGATTAAGTGATTATGTCATTACTGGGACTTACCTGAAACTAGACCAGGAAATAAACAGATGTGCTCATCAGAATCAAAGTAAACATAGTTTAAAGTAAGCATGTGTAATAGCAGAAAACATTAAATTTGACTCTGAATAACCATGACTTTGACAATGGCAGCTTAAAGTAATAAACTTGCCAGTGAACAAAGGAACAGGAGAGGCATCTCTCACAACCTGTTCCATCATCAATACATTAAAAATTATTTCAAACAGGGAACCAAGGTGGACAGTGAGAACATTAACACATACAATTACTATGCTACAGTTAGAGTCACCTCAGGACCATCCATCAGCCCTTCTCCAGCTGAAACAAGTCCATTTTATCAAGTTCTAAAGCTGTTTAAGCTTGTTTTTTTTCCCCATTTCCTTTCTCAAAATAATTAGTTTTCCTACAGCTGGCTACATTTAAGTTTAGAGCTTGTTTACACTTTCAGCTAAGGCTGGCATTTTCTACTCCAATTAGGCAACCTCTACATATTATTAGATGAGCTACTCCTTAAATTGCTTTCAGTTGTCACAGAGGCCCAGCAGACTTCTTTATAACAGCTAAGATGTTTGAGATGAAGAGGGAGAGAATGTGTGTGTATATATATATGTATGAACACCGGAAAACATATATACATATGAAAAAAAAATTCCCCCAAACCCTAGATCTCTATATTCCCTCCAAGCATACAGCTACCAGCTTGTAAATCTGGTTGGGCTCCATTTCTACCATAGCCACCAGAGGTTGGTGTCTTCAGTCAAACACTGCTCATTTCGGGATATATCTGTCTCATTTTCCCAGCATAATGCCACTGAAATACAGCATGTAATGAGACAATTTTTAAACCCTTGAGAGAACATGATTATTATACAACAAGGTGTTGTCACACTAATAATTTCTGTTGCTCTTTAGCTTATTCACAATAGACACCTTTTCACAGTAATTAACTAAAACAAAGCTGAATTGTTTAACAAGTCTCTAAAGCTGTTTACTGCATTAGATACTGCTAGAGTTTACTTTCTCAAGCATATGCACTCCATCAACATAATCAACTGAAAGCCAGGGCTGTCCATGCATATTTTTTTGACAAGTTTTGTCTTCTCGGCACTTCTGTCACAAACTGAAGTTTTCCATAATAGAATGGCTGCAGTAAGACAGGATTCGGATGAGTAAGGACACAGTCCAGGTGTCCCAGGGAGGATTTCTTGAACACAGTATACTGTCAGCATCAATAACTTTAATGGCAAAAGGAGAACACACAGAAAAATAATCGCACAGCTGTACTGAATTTCAACAGGAACTCCTTATACAGGATAACAATGCTGGGGTATTTCACATTTGATAAACATTCATGTTTTTATTTTATTAAGATGGAGTAAATTGCATTTTGTCTATTTATGCAGCATAATATAGATTCTCTTTTTTAAAAAAACTAGAACTTAGGAGCAATAGCTTATTACCACCTCTTTCATTTATTTAAGTAAGAGACAAAAAAAGATCAAATAGGTTGTCTCCACAAGATCTGAGACACTGCCTAGGCTCTCTGCATTTCAATTTCCTTTTTCAGAATTAGGTAAAACAGAAAAACCAAAAGTGGAACAGTATCCTTTATACAGAAAAAATACTATACATTTCAGTTGTATACAATTATGCTTCTTCAGCAACTCTTAAAATGTAATTTTTATAAGGAAGATGTTAAACATTGATCAGTAAATCCCTAGTCCTTTAAAATGTGGTTATAATCCTGACCAAGAAAAAGTCCTGAGACTCAGGAGGCCATTAAAAAAGCCAATGCTACAAGTAGCAAGTCTTTAGTCAGAAGCATGCACTTCCACTATAAAGGCATTAAAAACAATTAGTGAGGTTTTAAAGTATCAATAAAAGTAACGAAATCACAAAAGTGCTGACCTCACGAGAAGCATTCTCCATGAAATTAGTGCTTGTTGCAAGTAGATCGTGTCCTAAGAAGGGTCAAAACCAAAAAAACCCAATCCTCAGAACAAGAGTTAGTCAAAGGCCATATCTAAGTGAGTAATTAATACTTAGAAATGCTTTCTCAGTTTTTTGCCAGACACTTTTTTTTTTTTTTGCAGTGCAGCAATTTATAGTACTGCACTTGGAAGCATATTCGCAAGCTTAGGGAAAAAGAAATTAAGTCCTTTTATTTGTAGGAGCTTTCAGTCTTCCATTTGCTCTCTTGAATACTTTTCCTGCCAAGAAGGCTCAGGTTTATTATGTATGCGTAGCTTTTAAATCGGCTAAGGTAATAGAGCTGGTTATCTAGACGCTCATTAATTTTATGTTGAAGCAAGAAAAAACTCTTTTCTCACATCTTCCATAATTAAGAACTATAGCTCTTGTAATGGAAGAATCAGGTTCCTCAAGGGGAGAAAAGTTTAGAAAGTCTTATCTAATTGTCCTGGAAAGGGGGGAGCCCCTATTTTGGTGAGATTCATTTTCTCACTGAGTATTTTGGTAGAATGAGGGGAGGAGGGGGGCCAAAGGGGAGAATCTGATCTAGAATCCAAAGGGAAGGTACATCTTACTATGCCCTTGAATGGAAATTTTGGGCACAGGCAGGTGGTTGGGTTTGTTGGGATTTTTTTAAGTCACTTTTAAAAAAAATTAAAAAGTTCTCTTTTCAAGAGATAAGTGACTACCTGCCGCTTTTGGGTTTCAGTAGAAGTGTGGCACCTCCACATGTCTTCTCTATCCCTAACAGTATTACTACCTTCCTAATCAAAATTCAAATACCATTCAGAAGATCATTCTGTTGTCACAAAGTACAGCGTCCTTCAGAATTTTCCTCCCATCTCCAGTTATTCTGGGTCTTAATGTAAGCTTCAGTTCCTGAACTATGTGGGAAGCTTTATGGGACAAGCCTTTCTGATACTGAATTATTAATCTTCCAAAATTATACGAGAACCAGTCATTAACATCTTCTGTATCTTTAAGCATCTAACCTTCAACTTTATGTCAAAAGAGGCATATAAATGCAAGTATTTACAGGATATAAAGGTACGATGTCTAAATTTTATGGGCAGAAGTCCCTATTATGCTTCAAGATGCAGAAATGTAAGGGCAAGGCTGCAAACTGCAGTCCAATAGAAGGATCTAGGAGGTGTTGGCTTGTGCATATAGGTAATGGTATTTTTACAATTTGAAAATAACTGTTAAAGGCAACTAGAACACTGTGATGAGTTTTATAGTAAAAGCTGTTATTTAACCCTAGAAAATACTTAGATTTTAACTCAGCTTCTTTTAAAAGAAAGACTCAATTTCTTATTGGCACTAAGTCAAATTTTTCAGTAGGTTTTGTAGGACTGAAAAAATATTTCAAACTAGGAAGGAGTTTGAGAGGGATTCTTTTTGCGTAGAGACATTTTCCATCATCCAACTCAGGCTACTGATACTTAAAATAATCAGCTCTTTCATAGTTATACCCATAATCTTTGGTCTACAAGAAAGAAGTTACTTAAAATAATATACTATCAAAAAATTTAATCTGTGCCTTTATGTTTCCACTTTTCCAAGGCCACACAGTTTATAGCTCCAAATATTATAGCCTGTCACTCAGTATGTACTTTCAGTGTCCAATGCCATAAAATCAGAACATGTAGATGACTATTCATGAAAGAGCTCCTTGAATTTAAATGAAATCACAATCAGAGAAGAACGGTTTAGTTATGTGTTTGTTTCATAGATAGGTAACTGATTTCTCTTTTTCCCCTATGAGTTTACCACTGCAGCCCTCTTCAAGGCTTTTTTTTTTTTTAAGTACACATTTGTAGAATATCAATGAATGCAGAACTCTCTGTACTACCATAGCATTTGCTTGCCTCCAACAGAAAACAAGCTTAGTTAGTTTGCTGTTAATTTCAAGAACAGCCTTGTTGCTTTGCTGTGAAAATCCTAAATACCAAACTGTTCTTTTTGCTCCATGTTCCCTTTCCCTTGAGCTATATTTCACTTGTATTAGGATTCTGGATCAAAAGCTTTTGTTTCATTAACCTGAAGAACACCGTACTAGTAGCCAGGCATAAACAATCCAAGGAGGTATACAAAGTCAACTAAGTTCTCTTCACCTCCCACTTCAGTGGGAGTTTGGGAAGGCCCTAATTTATAAGGAGTGGTATAGATTCTCTACAAGTGAAGCTGTTTTTAGCTTAAGAAATTACTCCACAGTCATGCATATTTAGCACAACTTCATCATACAGCCAATAAATAGCCCATTACCTATTTCAAAAGGACAATTAGTTCCTAATGCCATCAAAAATCATTTTATAGAATAAGCTTAATGCTTTATCAGCCTTTTGAAAATGTGCTTCTTGTTACTGACCACACAAGAGAGGTACTGAAGTACTGATCTAGAAAAACAAAATGGCAATTTGGGTATCAAACAAATGGAACTGCAACATGTTGAGATTTCCAGACAATCTTCTGTCACAGTAATGGGAGGCAATACAGGACAACAGCCACACACAGAATTTGCTTCAAAAGCAAATTCTACCACAGGCACAGGTCAAAAAAAGCCCTGTAGCCAACCTGTTACTAACCATCCTCATTAGAGATTAGCTGGGGGCCTTTCTTTTTTATTAAAAAAAAAACCCAACACAAAAAAACATCAAACTCCCAAAAAAAAACCCAAACCTCTAATAGGACAGATTTCTAGAGTAATGTATGTTGATATGGACTTTTGGAAGTTATTAGCCCAAACCCTGTTAAAATTTGACCCAGTTAGATCAAGTTCTCGAGCACACTGTTCAGTTTTCAGCTCCTCCAAGGATGGAGACACCAAGAAGTCTTTCTGAGCAACCCATTCCCAATGTTTGATCATCTCCGAGGTGGAATTCGCTTCCTCATCTATCCCCACCACTAGCGCTTGTATTCAAATTTGTCTGTTGGTATCAATAGAAGGAAAAGCTAGATACTATACTGTTCTCAAGTAAAGTAACTATTTAAAAGCATACTACCAGAAAAAGGACTATGCTGTCTCACCTTTACGTGATTCGCAGGGTGTATCAGTTGATGTGCTGGCATCTGCTGATGATGTCTGAACATCATCCAAATTGTTTTCTTTTGAGCCCAGATTTCTGAGAACTGCCTCCTCTCCTCTACTCGAAGTATCCGCAGGAGAAGGTAATGAAGTTTCAGCATAGAGTCGTTTCAGTACTTTCTTTATGAACACTGTGGGGCAGGAAAACTTTTTTAAACAGAAAGAAACGCAGTGTTTTAAAGGTATTTTAAGACTTTGAAAAAACAACTAATTGATATAAGATAATTTTCTTCACATTCCATACGAGTCTGTCTTCAGTAGTCCCCATCTCTCACAGGTAAAGCTGAAAAAAATATATTAACGTCCTAAACTTGAGTCAGAAAAACAGATTTAAAACCCCAGGGTTCACTAGCAAGGTTACATTTAAAGTCTTCTATGTGACTACATTTTGGCAATAAATTAACACAATGCATTTACAGACTAAGTACATGTAAATTTTAAAAATGTCTTTAAAAACAAGTATCTTCCTACACAAGCATTACAAGGCTGCTCAAAATGCAGGTCTCTTCTGGCACAGTGGCATTGCCATTGAATCACTCATTAAAATCAGTAAGCTACAACTATTTAATCACATAGAAAAAACTAGAAGCAGAGAGCAGCAGAAACACATGGTAACCCAATTATTTCTACAGAATTAGCAGTATTCTTATACGCCTCTTCCTCTTATGGGCCCCTTTCTGACGACACTGGCAATCTGCTACTAGTTACTCAAATGCAACCATCATTTGATTAAAGAAAAGAAATATATGCAAATAATCTACTCATCAACAAAACTACCATCTTTATATGGATGCATGCATATTTCAATCACTTGAAATCACATATTATATAAAAATATAAAGTAATACTAGGACATTTTTTAGCTGCAAAATTTCGCAAGAAGTTTTTTATTGCAAAACAACATACCCAGTTTCATAAATTCTACAGAGTCAAGCAGATATTGTGCGATGGGAGGATGAGGGAACAGAAAGATTTGGAGAAAAACTGTTACCTAAACTACAGTTTTAAATTTAATACACAGTGTATGGATATTACACAAGCAACATGATGAAGATTCTTAACAAAATAATTCTGCCATGAGAAGAGGACTTATAAAGCTCTAAGAACAGCTCATGCTGCAGCTTAACAGAACACACTACCATCACACAACTCTCTTCAATAAATTACTCTCCTTGATAACTAAAAAAAAGTCGTCTTCATCAAGCTGGAAATCCTTGACCCACCAGTCCTTGACAGACGAACTTTATCTCTGTATGTACCTTGGCATTATGCTTCAATTGTCACACAAATGACTAACTATGGGGGAAAACGTCTTGTTAGATTATTTTTGCGCTCTTAGTTTACACATGATCACTATACTCTTTGCTTATGCTCAATCTCTTGAATAATCGGTGACCTTATGAAAGGCCTATGACAAGATGTAAGCCTGAAGAGGTACTTTCACAGAAAAGCTTTGCTCATAAAGCCCAAGTTTTAGTTTTTCTATGCTTATCCATCACTCAGTGACATGAGAAAAACTGTGATGAGATGCCAGCAATGTCCCCATCAGGTAAGCACAATCCATTTTGTAGGTTATGGGTTAAGACAAGTGTTCCTGGATATCAACAAATGACTGGGTATTTTTTATAAGGTTCCCTTGCCAGGATATTCTACAGCTAGAAAGACAAAATCTAGAATTACTCTCAGAGGACAGCTAGAGAAAGTAGCCAGAAATAAGCAGTGTAATAAGACAAAGTAAACTGCCCTTTGCAGATCTCTGACTCTAAAGCAAGTTATCCAAGAGGTTTATCCTGGAACCTTTCCCTGAGCATTGCTACTAACACTGCAGCATTTTAATGAACTCTGGTGGAGCCATTACTAAATGTCATGGTTTAACCCCTGTTGGCAGTGAAGCTCCACACAGCTGCTCACTCACCCTCCTCCAGGTGGGATGGGAAAGAGAATCAGAACCGTAGAAGTCAGAAAACTTGTGGGTTGAGATAAAGACAGTTTAACAGGTAAAGCAAAAGCTGCACGTGCAAACAAAGCAAAACAAGGAATTTGAACAAGGCAAGTGTTCAGCTACCTTCAGGACAGCAGGGTTCCATCACACCTAATGGTGTCTTGAGAAGACAAACCCATTGCTCTTAAGGTCCACTTCCTCCTCCTTTCCCCAGCTTTATATACTAGGCATGGCATCATCATTGGCATGGAATATCCCTTTGGCTGTCCCAGCTGTGTCCCCTCCCAGTTCCTTGTCCATCCCCAGCCAACTCACTGGTGGGGTGGGGTGAGAAACTGAGAAGCACTGCTCAGCACTAACCACGATGCCCCTGTATTATCAATACTGTTTTCACCACAAATTCAAAAAACATAGCACCACAGGAACTGTTATGAAGAAAATGAACTCTAGCACAGCCAAAACCAGTACACAAAACTAACATTCAAGCAGTTGTATTGAGGAAGCTGTTCTTCCAAAGCAAATGATCGTCGAGATACTGATGAAGCTGTATATGCAAATACATTTTCTCCAGATGTGCTGGGGGAGCCAACTTCCTCACAGCTACAGTGGATTTTATGCTCACTATCCTCAAATCTGATTTCTCTAGTCATCTCTTCAGTTACTCCCACAAAATTATTACTTCACTCTTACTTTCCTTTTTAAAATACAGGGACTACGCTCACATGAACATTAGCATTGCTTCAGAAAACAACACGAGACCAGTTTTGATACATTCATTCCTTCTCATTCACATGGGGCTCTCCCTATCCCTAATACTTCCACTTGGGAAAGCAAACTGAAACAATGCCTGCCTTTGGAGGATGTGAACACCGAGGAAAGGATTCTCTCTCAAAAACCTCTCTTGCTTAGAAAGAAGTATCTAGATCATCATCAGCAACAGATCTAATTCAGCAATGGTGTTGTTTAGCTGCCAACACCAAAGCAGTATCCAATTCTATGGGCTGATTTTTTCAGCAGGCATAGGAACGAGCAGCCAGGAGCAGAATGAGAGAGTTCTTTATTGCCTGAAAAGCTTTCACATCTGTATCAGCGTCTCAGCACTCCAAAGTCACCTCTTCAGAGACAAGCAAGTCCCAATAACCACAACAGAATGGAAACAAGCAGCAGTGACACCTAGGCATGACTAGGTCCCTGTCCTCTAAAGACAGCAGGAAGCACAGTATCCTAACAGTACACCTTCTGCAGGACAACGAAGGAGGTGGTACCACTAGAGAAAGGCTGAAAAAAATGACTCATTTAGGATTCCAAGTAGTTCAGACTAACTATATTCTAGCCTGGAAAAAAAAAACCCAACAAAAAACCCGGAACAACACAACCAACCCCCTGCCTGCAGCCCCAAACTTTTTGAACGAATTTGTCCCTTGTACCATTGAACAAGGGAAGTAGGCTCTAAGGAATATCTACCCTGCCATGCTCAGCAGCTTTACATGTCCAAAGAAGCACTCTGCTTTGCAGTAATAGTCGCTGAGCTACCAAAACATTTTTCAGATGACAGAGGACGCTCTCTCCTCAGGGTTTTATTGCTGCAATTACTTAAAACAAACAAAAAAAAAACAACACCACAACCAACCAAAATATCCTGTGATATCCATGAACATTGGCCTAACCACAGGAGGTTGGTCATGCCTGATGCTACAGAGCAGCTTTTCTCCCCTTTTCAAAACTCTCCTTAGCCTGATGTCTTTGGCAGTATGCAGCATCAGGGATCAGTCCATCTGGTAAGAACTGCTCATACCCTTAAAATAACTACCTCTTAACAGAAGATTAGCAATTAAGATAAATTAAGGAACAATATCTACTACCACAGACATATCTAACCTATCAGAGGTACAAAATGGAATAAGACTTGCTCTCACTAAAACCGTAGTGCAGCCAAGTACCTGTGGTTATTTGTAGCTGTTGTTTTCCAGTCAACAAAACTGATGGAGGATCTGTACAAATTCACGTTCTCTTTCAATAGACCAATCTGGGAACACTTTTCCACATTTCATAGCAGATGGATGTCTCAAAACAAGCATATACAATTTTGAGACGTTTTAAAAAGACCTCAAGAAAATAAGAGGGAGAGCACAGAAAGATGAGGGATACACTATTTGAAGTCACAACCAATGAAAATTGCCACATGTCAATACAGCATTAATGCACATGGTACGAGGGAATTAATTTAATATATTCCACTGGGTATGTTTTTGAGGACATTCTTGAAAATTGTATTCACGTATTACAAAACCTGGTGTTCCAGTCTGGAAGAGAAAGACTAGTTTGAGGGGAATTATCTCTGGAACAGAGCCTGTAATCGAACAGGAAAGAAATGTGAACAGCAATAAGAAGCCAATTACAAGGCAAAAAAGGGAAGCCTTGTTGCACAGCCTGCTGCAAATATCTCTCTCCTCTTAGAACAAAGCAGTCTCCAGAACTAACAGATGAGAAACTGGAAGTGAGAGAGGAAAGCAGATAAGCTAAGAGGTTGAGGGGCCAGGAACGGCAGAGATGTGAACGCAGCTGAAAGCAACACAGAATGTTTGTTAGCACTAGCTCTGCATTGCTTTCAACTGCCCTTACCTCCTTACAAAATCTGGGACAGCAGACTAATTCAAGAAGTTTTATGGGGTGTAGATCAGGCAAGAATTAATGAAAGGAAGACTTCAGTTCACCCAGTCCATGGTAAATCTTTAAAAACTACTGCAGTAGCTTATCATGGCTCTATTTCTCTGAGGTATAATTGATAGCTCATTACTCACAATCTATTGAGGACTACAGACATTTTCCGAGTTCTGTAGTGAATATATTCTGCAACGTGAAGAAGAATTTCCCCATAGCTATATCTTACTGATGGAAAACATGGCTCTGAACACCTGGTCACACAGTGACAGCTGGAGGAAGCTCTAAGCCTCTAGGTTAGGTAAGCATGGCCCAGGGACCACCGTATTTTGGAGTTCTGTGTTACCACACCAGACTTAGTTGCCATTTTAGTTCTGAGTAGCATGTGGAAAGATTTTTCCATT
Organism: Calidris pugnax; assembly: GCF_001431845.1. Taxonomy (NCBI): domain Eukaryota; kingdom Metazoa; phylum Chordata; class Aves; order Charadriiformes; family Scolopacidae; genus Calidris; species Calidris pugnax. The sequence goes on along the minus strand of NW_015090902.1, from coordinate 4,484,031 downwards.
GTTGAGGTCTCCAGAGTCCAAACAGAAGCACAAACAGAACTGTGAAGAAGTGCTTGCCACACTGCGTGTGTTCTTTCACCTCCAGGAATCTGACAGGACTTTAATACTACAATTGATAGATTTTAAATGCTGTGAGATGTACAGTGTTGAAAACAAGACACTGAAGGTGAAAGAAGCATTAGACTTTTTATAATCATCAATTAAAGACGACTTTGTGTTCTGAATCTACCTGGATTTGCCAGGCATCAGACTGTGTGTGCAAATACATGGTGGTGGGGGCAAGAGTTGTGCATGCCACACCAGTTTTGTGCAATAGACTGAACACAGTTCAAGATTATACAAAGGAAACTTCATATTGTTAGAGCTCAGCATACGGCCCACAGGAGGTACTGCACGGCAATTGTAACAGAAGTACTTGGCCCAAATCTTAATGGTTTAAAAGACAGTCTTTGCTCTTTTGCTGGAGGGGAAGACCAGGCTACACTGACACTGTCTCTGGTATAAAGACAGTTATAGAGGTTATAAAGATTAAAGAGAGAAATTAAACCTTACAGACTTCCCCCCACCAACCAGGGGGGTGAGGGATTCCACATTTAGGGGGACAAGCCAACATTCCTAAGTGGAGACTACTAAGCTGGAGGTGACTGCAGATGAAAACCTGTGTCATTAGCCAGTTGTGAGAAAGACAGAGCCACTACTGGGATGGAGCTCATGTACAACGACAGTGCAATCCAAGACCCTATCAAGTATTTTTTTAATCTGAGACAGGAAAATGAACTACATTTATATCTGAATCTGGAAAGATCTCACTGAAAGCATTGCACAGCCTTAAGTCTGCTGTGTACAAACCAGCTGAACTCAAACATGAGCAGACACAGATAGAGAGCTTTTACAGTAACTGACAAGACACAGAACAAAAGGAGAGCTTGGGCTGTTTAGCATAAACAAACAAACGCCAGAAGAATTTTAAGCAAGTAGTGAGAAGTGTTATGCAGCTCAAGGATAAGCTTGCACTAGATCATGCCACAAAAATATTAGAGGCTAATGATGAATGAGAATCGCCAATCTCAACATGCTGATGAACATCTAGAAGTATCACAACATTCTTCTAATAAACTAAGAGGACAAAAATAAACCTATGTAGTTAGACTCTTACACTGAGCTCTAACTCCTATAATCCCTACAGGGCTGACTGCAAACATAAAGGTCTAGAACCAACTGAACTGAAGACTGCTTTTATTACTATATTCTTCACAGATCACTCTAGTGTTCCTTCCATTTGGTTACTGACATGTAAAAGACAGATATTCATAATGAAAGAATAAATTACCAGTTGCACCCAGTGCACGGCTGTTGCTCTTTTAAAGAGGTAAAAACCACATAACATCCTAGTGCAGACGAAGATCCTAAACTTTACTCACTACCTTCAGCAGTACCTAAGGCATGGCCATATTTAAGGGGAGTACATAAAAATGCATATACACAACACATTTTGAGGATTAGGATGAGACTTTGCTCAGCTTCTTCACAGAAATCCCACTGACAGCAAGTTTCCACTTAAGAAAAAGGAAGTGTAATTTGGCTTAAAGTAGTGGCAAATTAAACAGTTTAAACAGCCAGCAGCAGCAGAAGTTAATCTGTAGAGCCACTATACTTTCATTCAAAACATATATTTAAATATTTAAAACACATGAACTTTTCTCACGGCATTATTAAAAGCCTATGCTTCTGTATCTTCCATAAACACTGTGGTCTTGTGTCTAAAATGCAGAGAGCTGTAAACACAAGATGAAGACAGCAATTGCTGTATTTCTGCAGTTAGAATAGAACGTTTCAGTTGGAAGGGACGTACAATGATCATTTAGTCCGATTCCCTGCAAGTTTTCAGTATAAAACTTCAATTCTAATAGACCTGCAAATGTGAAAACCTTATATACTCTAGTCTTGTCTTACCAGTATATTTTCTATTTAGATTTCAAAAGTGAAACAAATTCACTTTGCAGCTGAAAACATGCAACACTATCAAAATACCCAGCCTGTAACTGAAAGCACTGAATGTTCCTACTATGCAATGAGCTGAAGCAACACCAGAAGACATATCTTTCCAGGAATTCCTCAGTGATGAAAAGAAGCCAGCATTTTCAGAAATGAGAACAAGTTGCACTAGGTACCAAACTAGCTCCGCAACCAGTTCTTGACAACTCGTGTGGAAATAGTGAAGTACAAATACATAAGAAAGCTGAAAAAGCACCAGGTCTCTACAGTTGGAGGTAATATAAACAAAGCAAAGTATGATTCCAAGAAATAGAGTGCAGAACACATGCGGCTAGTGATACAAATTGCGAACATGCAGGATCTTTCTGCAACTTGTGTGAGAAAAGGCCTCCTTCAAGTGCATTGTTTGGCATCTATGTATTAAACAGACACCACTAAGTTTCTTATGTACATAAGCAGACTAACCACAAATACACCCATGCCAACACTGGAATAGCACTGTGGATTTATAAAGGCTCTCCTGGTATCAACAGCATGACTTAAAACTCCAAGACTGTAACAAAAGCCTGCTGAATAACTAAACAAATCGAGTTCTGAACAACATCAGAAATGTTCCTGTCCAGCCGAGTGTAGGAGGCAACAGTTTCCTCAAAAACATTTATGTGGAGAATGTTTGCCACGTACTTTTGGCTACTTGCCATACATACTGTAAGCACCCCCACCATGTGTCTCAATTGGTTGCCTTCTGCCTACTCAAACACAACTTGGGCAGCAAGAATAAAACAAGTGGTATCAAGAGCACTGAACACATTAGAATTCTGTGAAGCTTGCAAGTTGCCCTACTTGGTCTCTCTCTCTCCTACAAACAGGAGAGTTTTCCAAAAAGGGAAGAGTCAGGAATTTTTTCTGAAACCATCCCATGTGTAAGATGTGTTAACATGCTATTTCTGCTAAAGCAGAAGAAAAGATAGTACAGCAGAACAGAAGAGGACGGAAAGAGCAGACAAAATGATAATCCACATGCAGAACATATGGACAAGGCTTCATTAAAATGTTCAGTTCATCTCTGCTAGTGCAGAATTACTCTTCTGATACTCAAAAAGATTTAAATCCTTGAAGTCTCTTTTATTGTGCAAATATCACATCATCTACGAAGGCCATAACAGCACAGCAACTTTACAGAACGGTCCTAAAAATCACAGTACTGTTAAGGTTGGAAGGGACCTCTGGACATCATCTAGTCTAATTCTAATGCTCAGAGTAGGGCTCCTGCAGCCAAAACCCCACAAGCAAAACAGAAAGGGCACAGCCAAAAGCTCAAAGACCCCAGAACCACTGCTAGAAATGGCAGAGACCAGAGGCTTGGATTAAGTCAAGACGCACACAGACATGTTCTAGCTCCGAGGGCAATGATTAGCTATTTAAATATTAACTTCAAAAAAAATCTTTGAGTAGAGATTACTTAGCTGCAGAGACGATTCCCAGACTTAGGATACCAGTTCAGCAACCACCAACCAGATTAAAATCAAAGAGGAAAGGGAGGAATTAACTAGACCAAAACATTCCACAGCAGCAGAACAGGGTATCATTTTCACGACCCCCCCTCATTTATACATGACTTTCCCCATTTCCACAAATGTACAAGCTGCACAGAGATACGAGGAAAAGAAGAAGAATGCAGTGACATGCAATTGCATCCTGTGTAACCTGATGGTTCACATCATGATAAGGGTGTATGCTATATTTAAGAAGGGATGCTCTTGTTCAAGTCAGGAAGAAGAAAAGGAAAAATGTAATTTCCTTGCAGCTTTTCCAAGAGCGACATATTTCCATTTCACTACAGACAGAGCGTGTACAAACCAAAGGAAAGCCTGGTCATGGGAATAACAAAATTGACCTTTCCAAAGGGGAAAAAAGAAATGTGAAGTATGCAGAATTCTATCTGCAGTTGAAGTACAGTTTTACATATATAGGAATGGGAACCCTCCAATTTCACAGTATTTTACTTTGCATTCAGTCTGCAAGCAGTCCTCACACTGCAGGTGAAGCTATGGTAAAAGGCCATTATGAGTAGCTAAGGGACAAAGCAGGATAAAAGTGTGGACTGAAAGATCCACTGCTGAAAACTCAGGCTGAAGCTGACTATCTCTTGAAAGAGGCACTTGTAGATAAACACAGAAGCCAACATCTTACAAGATCTCGTGCTTGGTCAACGAGGATGCCATTCTGCAGATCATCTACAACGTCTTCAGTTTTCCTACTTCTGGGTTAACTGCGTCCATCTATAAATGTAGAGTCCTTGTTTCTGAACAGCAATGTTGTTCTCAGAAATTCTTTCTTGAAGAAAATAGCAACTAATTTTTCAGCTCCAGATTTCAGGGTGGAATTCATTTGGCACCTTGGGGGTATCTTGTCTGAATGACTGGAAGAAGTCATTTTATACACCTACCAACACTGAGATGGACAACTTGTGTCTGAATTCTTTTAATATATTTAAAAAGACTCAGGAAGCCCTTCAAAAGTGGAGGAACTAAATAGTTTGCATTCATTTTTTTCCAGTGCTTAATCACCTTTGGCATAAAAAACACCCACACCGTGTTTGTTACTCACATTTAAAAAGCTCGAGTTGTTTGGCCTTGGTCCTTTTTCTGCCTCTCCTTACTCTATTAAGGAATCCTATATTACATAGCAATTTCTTTCCTATGAAGATCTCCTTACAGGTTAGAAACCTGGATTCTGAACAAGTCTTTTGGTGTGGAAGCCACCGTCTCTCACCCTCATACACCTCACTTTCAACTATCTGACTTTGCAAAGAAAGTACTTTTTTGAACAAAGGCTGTTTGCCCCGTTTCCCCCTGCGCTATCATCATCTGGGTCCACAGATGTCAAGGGGGGTGGGTTCCTTGGCTGCTTTTTGGTGGTGTTTTTGTTTGTTTGTTTTTTTATAAAAAACTACAGAACTCTAGGATCAAAACTGAGTAGGAACACCATGGGAAATGCTGATGTCACAAACTGATTATTTTTATCTTGATGAGCTCCTTACACAATCTTTTACTTCTACTAATTTCAAAATGACATCTTAAAGGGAAAAAATTGGACAGTTTTTGACAGAACATCTACGCATAATGTGAGAAAGGTCCTCCTTCCCAGTTTTGTAATTGATGTCATTGAGATTCCATATAACATAGGTCGTTTTAACTGCTAAAGCTATTATTACATATTTAGCAGGAAAAAGGAGAACCCACACGTACCGTTTGAGAATCAAACAACAGAAGGATTTAATTGCCTTCAAGATCACATGAATTCTCTGCTTGAACTACCAGATATCAGCTGTCTGCATCTCAGCACAGTTGTTAACCAAAACGTCACGGGTAGCTGCACAAGCAGCTCAGATGCTGCTGGTTTAGATCTAGTGTGTAATACTAACCTCATGATGTTGAAGTTTGTCTCAAGACCTCTGACATTATTGCCACTGAAACAGCATCTACTAGCATTCTCCGTCCCATTAGACATTAAAACCAGATGCTAATTGCTTATGTTTTACTCCTGTCTTACTCTGTATTACATTTCAGGAACTGCATAACGTAAAAAACCCTCCAGTTTTGTGCTCTAATACAGCAGTCCATAAAACATGATTCCATTTATCTTTTCACTTAGCACTAATTTTTTTTTACAATATATGGAAAACTATTTTGTTATCTGAAATTCAGCAATACACCATTATCCTATCTTTGAGGCAACTTTTGAACAAAAGCAACATATTAAGTATATAGCAATGTCAGTAGGGTAGAAAGGAAAAGAATATAGTGATTACATACCCCACATTTATGTATTCACCTAAATTATGGAGTGAGTCACAATGGGAGAGTGATTCAGCACTCAAAGTTTGACCTGTGTGCATCCGGGCCAGCACAGTTCATAGCAATCACAGATACAAACCAGTAAGTTATTCACTAGGAAAAGCAGACATTTGTTTTCTCTTCTTGACTTAGACAAAACTGATTCAGCTTCACCAAGCACGATCTCTGTGTCACACTGCAGTTTCAAATCAGTAAGAGTGGTGTTACATCTGTCAGCAAATTCTGCATGACTCTGTAGTTCAGTAAGAATCTGACTAATAGATCGTGCCATCCTGTCTCAACAAAGGCTTTAGAGATCTCTCAGTAGGCCACCTTAATTGCAGCCACAAGCTCCAAGACATCTAATAAACTTGACTTGACAGAGATGATAAGCTACATAACCAACACAATGAGACCATCAGGATTTTATTCCAGCTGTTCATAAGATCCCCGTCTGCCTCATAGTGAAAACTTGTAAGATGTGTATTCCTACTACCGTCCTGGGAAAACAGAGCATCTTCATCATTATTTCAATTTATGCACGCTATCCATTTTTTAAGCACCTTTTGCAATACTTAACAACACATTTCTCATACTGCACCATTATGTTGGTCTTATCTGGCATAAGAGACATCTCCAGATGTTTTGAGTGACATCTCAACCACCCTTACTGAAGAAGCTCAACTTTGCTGAATATTACTATTAAATAATAATAACAGCTACTCAAAGTTGGGCCAACTGTAAACCATAGCTGTAAGAGACTTCCCCCCTCACCTCTCTCTTCCGAGACAGACTTTGGGAGGAGGCGCACAAGGAGCTGTGAGGGGACACAGCCAGGACAGCTGACCCAAGAGATATCCCACACCATATGATGTTGTGTTCAGCAATATAAAGCTGGAGGAAGAAGGAAAGGGGGTGACATTCAGAGCAACAGCGACTGTCTTCCCAAGTCACCGTAACATGTGATAGAGCCCTGCTGTCCTGGAGAAGGCTGAACACCTGCCTGTGATGGGAAGCAGTGAATGAATTCCTTATTTTGCTTTGCCTGTGTGTGTGGTTTTTGCTTTAGTTATTAAACTGTTTTTATCTCAACTCACGAGTTTTCTCACTTTCACTGTTCCAATTCTCTGCCCCATCTAACCAGGGGCAAATAAGCGAGTGCCCACATGGGGCTTAGTTGCTGGCTGGGGTTAAACCACAACACAATCTTAATTTTTTATGGATTGCTCCAAGATAGCCCACAGATTTCAGAAATCTACCACTAAGCAGCTCAAAACTAGTATTGAGTGAAAGCCATCACGTGCTGATTGTTTAAAGAGGTAAAATAATCCCAAACCAACACAACAAAATGGCACACATCTCCTCCTGCACTTACCACTTCTACTAAATTATACAAGTACATAAACCTATTCCAAAAAATATCCTAGTATGTTTAAATAAAGTCATATCTACTTCTTGTGGACCACCCTATCTCACTGCCAAGTAAAGAAGTGCTCCACAGTTTAATTTCTAAACAGCAGTCAACCCAACTCCTCCCCCTCAAAAAACCCCACCCACACAAAACACAGAACCCTGAAAATCACATTAAGTGAAGCTCTACATATTCAGCTATCTGTGAGCATGAGGTACCCTTGCAGATTTTCTAAATGCAAAGCCACTGGATGCATCACTTCTGCCTCTTCTTTCATTACCACATTGGCCTTTCTCCTTGGATAGATTTCTCATCCAGGCACAAGGTTGAGGTCAGTGACAAAAAAGGCCTAAGACTTGCCCCTCCTCCCCCAAAAGGTTTTAATGCCAAAGCAATTACACTTACTCCAGTGCAACTTCTACATTTAACCACAAAAAAAAAAATAATTGAAAAAATGTGATTTATTCAACTACAATCCAAATAAATTTACATCTTGGTAAGCTGTCACTGAAAGCAACATGCATTGTTAATTGCTTGGGTGTGGGGGAGAGCAAGATACCTCTCCCAGAGCAAAAGAAAATAATGTCAGGCATCAAACTCCATTTCCAATTAATAATTCCTTTACTGATAAACATATATTGATGAATGAAAAGTGACTCAGCCTAAAAAATGGGGTTTATCCATATTTTTCCCCCAGAAAAAACCTCAAAGTGTTTTCCAGAAATTGTGTTGTTTAAAACAATAAGAATACACCAAGATCTGCAAGAAGCAACAGTGTTCTTAAACAAAGAACAAAAGAAATTGCTGTGTTTTCATGCAAGAATTAGGATTCTTAATATCTCATATAGCCATTTTAAAAACCCAACAAACCCCTAAACCTAAGGAACTGCAAACTCATTTCAACCCTACTACAAGTATGAACTTCCTGCGCCCCAAGCCCAAGTCGTTTGACTCATCACAAAGAGATGAAAACAGCAATCTTCAGTACAACACTCTCACTGCTTAAAACCTTTTGTTACTGTTGTTACTGATAACTATCAGCTGGCTGTATTTGATTTTCAGTTTAATGTCTCAAATAAGTAGTCTCCTGTAGTACCACAGGAACATCCTTTGTACAGCACACTAACTTTTGTATCAATTCTTATTAGCAGTTAAGGTCAGTAATGTACACTACACCTAAACCAATATCTTAACTCTACCCTTTAGCAGATGGAACACCACTCTATAACCCTTTACAATATTAACCTGGGACTGCACAAACTTTCAAGAATGTTGACTACAGCTTTAAAGATGCAATTGATGATGTTTAATGGCTATGAATTATGAATCCAGCTGTCCTAGTGAGGATAGTCACCCTGTCAGTAATCCATACAACAACTGCTGGTACCTCTAGCCCCGTTACGAATAACTGGTACATAAGCAACTCAAAAGACCCATAAAACTCAAAAATACTTCGCACTTTCTCAGTTACACCTGTCCAACCCTTTCCTGGCAAAGTGAAGTACATTCCACTTACCTGCACTCCTGGATTACTGTCTTTCAGCTATTTAGATTCTCTTCATTGACAACTAGACCCAAGGCCTACAAGCTGTTGACTGTCACGTTTATTCTGCATTATGGCCCAGTTAAAAAAAAAGCTTCAGTGAAATGCAGTCTATTTTCAAACTACTCCTATACACAGGAGCAAAGACAACCTTAAAGAGAAGCACCTAAATCTTCTTTTTTCAGCTCTTTTCTGAGATGCTTGTCTTTTTAAAAAATGCATAGTTTAACACAGTAGAAAGACAGCTTCCATACATCTTATTGGCTGCAGAGGCTGATCAGATGAGGTTGCAAACTCTTCCAATTTTGTTATTTCATGCCAGGTGACCAGGTAGCATCCCATCATCCTTTTATTCCTCGCTGCATTTTCTTCCCAATCTTAAAGTGAGTAACTTAAAGTGATTTCTAACTTTACACAGTAAAGACAGTCACTCGGCACGACCATTTTAGCTTTGTCTTTCTTTTCCACCCTACAGAAACAAATGGTTCTTTATTTCACCTTTGGTTTTATCAATTTGAGTGCTTCGGAATTTGTTTCCCCGCACTCCCAGCTCTAGTCACGCGTTTATTTACAAAGGAATGAACTCGCTTTTCCCAACTCTCTTAACTTTCTCCCAGAAGAAGGCATGAATTTGTAGTTCTCTGCCTCTCCTCAAAGGAAGTATCACTAGAAGCAAAAAAGTTACTCCTCCACTTCTCGCAATGAAGTTGCACCTAAACCACAGAGAATACTACTCCGTTTTTATTCTGCCTTCAAAAAACTATCACCAGCTGCACAGCTGAAAGAGCAGCCCTAGCTGTTCCCTCTCAGGCTGTTACCCTGGCAGGTGGGATGCCAGTTTCGGGAGCCTGGAGCCGTCTGAAAACTCCGGAGCCAGCCACAAAGTCACTCCGGTGGGCAAGGGCTCGCCTCCCTCAGCCCTACGCGGCCCCCCGAAGGACAAGGTACGGCTTAGGGCACACCTGTATTTCTATTATTGCTTTTTTCCTGTGCGAGGCCATACAAAGCAAACCAAAGGGACTGAAGCCGTGCTTGGGCAGGGGAAGGCTCTTCCTTCTCCCTTCCCAAGCGCAGCACCGCCGCTATTTCAAACCCTCGCTGCCTGCCTACCGGCATTAAAGCAGTGCTCCCGTTCACACACACCCTCACAGAGCACCACCCCCACCCCCGTCAGGAACGGGCCGCCGGGACACCCCCC
>NW_015090902.1:4467676-4471595 GCF_001431845.1 Calidris pugnax | reverse complement strand
CGGGGGGGGGGGGGGGGGGGGGGGTGGTCTCATCTGCAGCCACGAAGCTTTTCTTGTTCGTTTCCCATTGCGCCCCGTGACGGCGTCACACCGGCTCCGTCTGGCTGGGGGGGGAGCGGGTGACACTGAAATCTTTTCCCAAATTCAGGCACTTTAGGGGGGAGATGGGGCGCTCCGGTCCCTCCGGGTGGTGTGAGCCCGAGTGCGAGGCTCCGAACCCCGAAGTGCCCTTTCTCGGGGCTGGAGCCGGGGGGGTGGCACTAGGGAAATTTGCAGGTCAGTTCGGTGGCTGCAAGGGGACATCCTGCCAGGAGGAAGGGTCACCCCAATGTGACCGAGGGCAAACCCGAGTGCAGGTGGCTGAGGGACCTCCCGTGGGGTCTCAGTGGCCGAACGCTTCCCGCTGCGGCGCGGGGTATGGCGCAGGAGCAGACTGGTTGCACTGGGCATGTTTTAAACAGCAGCTCTGGTCCAGAGCAGGGGGATAACACTATTTTATAATGCAAGTGCATTTGAGGTATCAGCCTTTCATATCTGCCATTAGCTTCGTTGCCGGCTGCGTGTTTCATCTGGAAAAAGGGTAAAATAGGAAGAGTAGAAGTTTTATGTTCCCGTGCTTGCTGCACGATGGCAATTATACTTTCGAGCCGTTTCCAGATGGTTTGCACAAAGAGCTTTCTTTCAGAATTGCAAGTTTTAATTTTACTGCGTGTAGCTATTTTTGCGGTGCTAACTGGATTTCGCCATTTATATTTGAAAGGTTGTTCTCCCCCCTCTCCCCCCATCATTTTGCATGCTTTTCAAGATGCCTGGTATGTGGTTCAAATGGACTCGGGTGATTTTAATAGTTTTATGAATTACAGTGTTATGCACTGGAGATTTAATTCTGAGTGCTGTAGTCAGACTCTGTGTGATCTGACATAATATTCCTAAGTTAAAGAATGCATTTATTATGCCATTGTTCAGTTACACACAGAGTAAAAACTAGGACTGTCAAATAAATTTGTTGATTCTATTTTAGATTATTTTTAGCCTTTCATTTTAGTACTATAAAGTGCTATTTGCATTTAGTTCCACATACATCTACTTGGCACTAGAAGAGTATAGGGCATACCTCTTCCTTAACTTTTTGTGATTTCTGGCTCCTCTGAAATGAGTTTAAATTTCTGGTACGAGTTGAAGTTACACTTGGAGTGAAGTCAGAAGAGCTTTAAGCAAGCATTTAACAACCAGCAAACACAGACTGCATTTGACAGAGCTGTTGAGGAGAACGTGTTTTGTCTATGTAAGGCGTAAATCTGCACAGTTGAATCCAAGATTTGCTGAATCGATGGTAATATCCCCGTGATTTAATGGGATCAGGATCTCACATTTGTGTAGGGCAAAGTCTCACTGGTATTAATGGTGATATCGTTGGCTATGCCAAGCTATTAAATGAAAAAGTTACCAAATCAAGACAAAAATGTCAAGGTCCATTACGGCTAACTAAAAATTATGTTCTAATAAATCCCAATGTATGAAGCAAGTTACTTTAATATTACTTGGTCGATGTGAGAGGAGAAATGTATCCCTGGATAGGACGTCCATACCTGATCCTGAGGAAAGCTTGGCTGTCCCATGTGCACTGAGGACACCCTCCGCAGGCTCTCCTGAACGTGCCCCGTCCTGCGACAAGGTACCGCTCCACACTCACAACAGGTTTTTCTGGCAGCGGATGTTCTAATAGGAAATACTCATTTGGCACAGTCCGGATGACTAAATTTTGCCTTGATTGAGAGCTTTGTCTGGCTAAATGATGGACATCAGAGTAATTATTGGGGCAGTTTTTGTGTGCCTTAGCAAAGGTGGTAAAATGTTATTTTACACCTGCCTTTGATGGGAACTTTTTTTCCTGTTTGCAATTACACGTAGTCAAAACAATTTCCTTCCATAGCTGTGATCATCCTATGAGTAGTTTTGGTAATAAAAACAAAGCTGAAATAAACCCTTGTTTTTTCTGAGGTGTACCATCAGGGGGCCCTTTCAAACTGCATCACTCAAACAAAAACAGCTGCTTCAGTTCTACTCCATCAACAAGGCAAGTCTTATTTGCTGCTTCAGTTCGTCACTACAGTGAATGTGTTTATCTCACCGTGCATGGTGAATGAGAGGACCACTAGTGCAGAAAGTCAGTGTTAGCTCATCCATTACGATTGTGTTTAAGGGGACCCTTTCAGTTCTTAGAAATGTATCACGTGGGCCAAAATACCCCACTTGAATCCAAAATATTCTGTTTGTTAAATGGGTAGTTTTGTTTGAGTAACTACTGAAAAAAAAAAAAAATTGTATGTAGTTCAGTTTGCCTTGTGAAAATTCATAGTCATCCACGAACCATATGGCTTTCTTACCTCTAGTAGAGGAGTATCTCTCTACATGGCAGATACAGGATGTCAACAGCTATGATCAAATATAAGTAGAAGTGGGCATGGATGAATCAGAACCTCTTTTAAAGTCGACCTGTTGGAGACCATAACTTCTCATATTTCAGTCCATATATATCTCCATTATAGAATTATATTTCCCAAAACAGATTATGGTTCATCACAGCTACTTTCTGTTGTAGGGGCCAAAATGATTCATTAAAGTAAAATAAGTACTCTTCCCATGGTATTTATTTAGGAAATGTCAAGTAGCAGTTTATTCATTTAGTACACGCTCAGTTGTGATGAGAGGGTGGAAATCAATGTGGCTGGATTTCTCAATCAGTGTTTCTACACATGCATATGTACTTGGTCTCACTTTGCTTTTTTCTGTTGCTTACTGTACTTTCTTAAACACTTCTTCTGTGCATAAAATTTCCTTATCCTCCATGCATTTTCATTCCACGTTTGTCACATTTCTCTGTCCTTGCGGGTTTTGGAAATGAACAACAAATAGCTTCCAGTATGCTGTTGGCCTTTAGCCTTCTAATTTTTTTTTGTTGTTTTATAGCCACGTATGACCTAAAAAGAGTTTCTTTCCACTTTTGGTAGTAAATGTAGTACACATCTGCAGCTAGCAGAGATGCATGAGGTATGCCATAGATGAGGGCTTTGATCTCTACAAGGGGAATTAGTGTCTATTATCTTCAGTAGATGCAGCTACCACTGTGCATAGATAAAGTAGATGATGAAGCATGTCAAAAATATGGTGAAATACATACATAAATACAAAATGGCAAAAATCAGTCATTTAGAGATTCAGACTGTACCTATGCTCAAATAACAGAAGGAGAAGTATACACCAGAGCTTTCTATCTATCTATAGCTCCCCATCGGCTGAACATGAGCCAGCAGTGTGCCCAGGTGGCCAAGAAGGCCAACAGCATCCTGGCCTGTATCAAGAACAGTGTGGCGAGTAGAGCCCGAGAGGTGATCGTCCCCCTGTACTCGGCACTGGTGAGGCCCCACCTCGAGTACTGTGTCCAATTTTGGGCCCCCTACCACAAGAGGGACATTGAGGTGCTGGAACAGGTCCAGAGAAGGGCAACGAAGCTGGTGAGGGGTCTGGAGCACAAGTCTTACGAGGAGAGGCTGAGGGAACTGGGGTTGTTCAGTCTGGGGAAGAGGAGACTGAGGGGAGACCTTATCACTCTGTACAAGTACCTGAAAGGAGGGTGTAGAGAGACGGGGGTCGGTCTCTTCTCCCAAGTTACAGATGTCAGGACAAGGGGTAACGGCTTCAAGTTGCGCCAGGGGAAGTTCAGGTTAGATATTAGGAAACATTTCTTTACTGAAAGGGTTATCCAGCATTGGAATGGGCTGCCCAGGGAGGTGGTGGAGCCACCATCCCTGGAGGTATTTAAGAAACGTGTAGACATGGTTCTTCAGGGCATGCTCTAGTGCCCAAGATTACTGGTTTGTGGTGGGGTGCTGTGTGGGTGGGTGATGGTTTTTTGGTT